>NC_069502.1:574968844-575268844 GCF_027579735.1 Bombina bombina
TGTCAACGCTGTGTTAACTACAGCAGGAGCTGTGGGTGGAGGATCGTCGGTCTGTTTTCCATAAAGAATGGTAAGTATTTTAAAAAAGAAGCTTCATTGTAAAGTTTAATGAATGTTTTTATGAGTATTTGTAAAAAACTGAACTTATTCATTAAACTTTACATTCACTTTAAGCTCAAATTTGCCCTTCTAAAATTATTTTATTAACCTTGGAATTCTGAGGAGACCTCTTAGATATTCTTGCCAGATCAGAGAGCTTTAGATCATCAGGCTCAGGGTGAGTTGCCGCATGTGAGGTCTAAAGCAAAATTAGGAGGCAAAGTTGACACAAAGACAGCAGGATTGTTCATTGGAAGCAACTGCAAACATTCTCAACAGTTAACAAGATAACAAATGTAGTTTAGCTACGTTATTAAGAGGGATGATAATTAGATATTCTTTGGACTTAATGGGTTTTAGGAAGCCAGATAAAATCCAGGAGGCAACTGCAGAAAACAGAAGGATTGATGTTAGATGGGGATATATATATTTGTGAGTCATCAGCAGAAAGGTGGTACTGAAAGCCGAAAGCTTGTGACAAATATACTAGTATGTGAGTTTTTTTTTATTAAAAATGACTACAATAATTTTGTTGAAGTAGGTTCATACTCTTTTAATTTTATAGTTTTAATTAATGCAAATAAATTAAAATGTTATAAATTATATGAGACCAATACAAGAAAAAATAAAGATATTGAACTAGAAATAGATCAGTTAAAAGGGCAAATAAACTCAAATTGTAATTATCAAAAAGATATTTCATTATGCACAGAAAAAAACATATTGTCATATACATGCATTGTTTACTTTGTCTTCCTTTCCAGTAATCTAACTTTGAATATATATATATATATATATATATATATATATATATATATATATATATATATATATATATATATATATATATGTGTGTATAGAAAGAGATAAAACAATATAAAAGTAGAGGCACTCAGCTTTACAATATAAATAATGAATTGTAAATTGTAAATATATGTATAACAAATATAAGTCTCTCGTTGGTGAATTGGGTCACAAGAGTTGAATCAATTGAGGAGTTACTGCTTACCAGCTGTTACCTCAATCGTATGAGGTAAGGTGAGTGCCCTGGTTTAAAGGTGATTCGCTGTAGAGCCACTTCTATGTCCTGGTGGTATCCCTGGAGGTCTGTTGTTCAGAATAGGTCCTTCTGTTTTGGGAATGAAGATCCTGGACTCTCTTTAGATGGAAGAATGTAGACTGTAATCCGTCTTTTTTATCTTTCTTCGATGGTGGTAGGAATACTTGATACTTGTTAGTAATATCCCTTAGAGAGAGGTGACTTTGGGTGGTGAGAATCTCTGTTCCCTCAGTATGCAATCAGGATGTTGTTCATAAAAGGAAAAAAACAGAAGCACATAGCATAATATTGTTTTTACACAAAATGAGTATTTATTAAGTATTAATATGCGCTTACATTAAAATCCCTCAATCAGTATGAGGTAAGTAATAAACATGTATACAACATGAGGAGCCGTGTCCTTAGGTGTAGTAGAAGTGGTAGTAATAAAAGGATCCTGGTGCTTGATGATAATGTACCAGTCCAAACTTTGATGGATATACTGTGTATCGTCACAGACAATTGTAAGGACAGTGTTAATAGTGGTGGTGGGACTAAAAAATCTGCCCACAGAGTTCACAAATCACACTGATGTGGTTATTACTGTTATAGTCTGACCGCTTTATAAATCCTACTGTGACGGATATAGGGCTGTATGTCAGACCCCTATGTTAATATAGAGGGGTGTGAGGAATGTGCCCTGTATATGGCTGCGGTGACAGATTCAGGTGTAAATATCAGTGCAATAAGCGCTATGAAAATCTAGAGCCCAGAACGCATTAGATTCCCAAGTGTATAAAAGACACAATTGCGATAAAATGTCATTTAACAATATAAAACAATAAACGTTTAAAAATAGGCATAAAATGACACGAAATGTTGTAGAGAGTAAATAGGCCCTGTCTGCCCACTGTGAAAAACCTTACGCGTTTCGAAGTCTATCGTGACTTCTTCTTCAGAGGTAAAAAGTGAGTGGACAGGTAAAAGGTGCTCCTTATTTAAGGTCCGTGAAGTGGGCGTAACTTTTTAGGGGCTTACGTGTGTATGCGTAGCGTGATCGTCATGTCAAAGCTGAGCATGGTGATGTCACGGCGTATAAGACGTCTGTGCTGTGTAGTCTTTTCTGTGATATTAAGTTGTTATGGCAACCATGCCGTGAGAAACTAAAATGGGTATCGGCTACTATTTGCATCTTTGTTCTTTAAAACTGATGTAAAATATGTTACCTATTTGTTAATAAAAAGTATTTTGTTTAGTTTTTGACTTAAGTTATGTTTGTCAAAAAACTAAACAAAACACAATAAGCATGGTAACAACCTATAATGAGGCAGCTCCTGAAATAAAGAAAATTCTTAGAAAATACTGGCCAATATTAGAACAGGATAAACTCCTCAAAAATAGTATAGGACCCACTCCTAAGATCACTTTTAGGAAAAATACGTGTTTAAAACAAATTTTGGCTCCAACAAGACTCAAAGATATAACCCCCACATCCAATTGGCTCACTACAAACACAAAAGGGTTCTTTAAATGCAATAGGGCCAACTGTAAAGGGTGTGAGCATGCATATAATAACAAGCCCACCAAACAAATATTCTCGCACACTTTCCCACATAAAAAGTGTACAATCAATGCCCTAACCAATTGCAAAAGCACCTTCGTAGTCTACCTATTGGAATGCCCGTGCAACCTTCAATACATAGGCTGCACGAAACGCCCGTATAAGATTAGGCTATTAGAACACTTAAAAAACATTGAATCAGGATACAAAGGGCATAATCTTTCAAGGCACTATAAAAAAGTACACAATATGGACCCCAAAACAATTAAAGGTATAATTTTAGAACAGGTCTAACTCCCCAAAAGAAGGGGTGATAGATTTCAACTTTTGAGACAACGTGAGACCTACTGGATCCATTATATGGGTACAATGAGTCCAGAGGGTCTAAATGTAGATATAGACTTGGCAGCATTCCTATAGTCTGGTACATCTGAAATATTTATCATTTCATAAATAAAAATAAAAATTAATAATCTTATATAACATCTTAACTTACAGCATCAAAACTACTGGTATGCAGCAGTCCTAATAAGTATTTTTCATCTTCCTCTCTATATGAATGAAAATGACATTAACTTTTCAGCATTAATATTTAGTCTCATATAGCTATATTAAAATCTCAGTTCAAATAACAAGGAACCTGATAGCATAAACTCTATTTATTTGATATATGTTAGCTAAATATTGGATTGTTCGCACAATATCCACTAATGTCTCTCCTTTTTTTAAAAAAAATAAAAAAGAAAGTGACACTAGAATAAACATAATTAAGTCCTTTTTTTAGAAAGCAATAGTATTATATTATAATTATCATTGCGATTTTTTAGCAATTAATAAGTTCCCTGCACTTGCCCCATAAATAAACACATAAGGGTCATACAATTTTTTATTAACAAATAGGTAACATATTTTACATCAGTTTTAAAGAACAAAGATGCAAATAGTAGCCGATACCCATTTTAGTTTCTCACGGCATGGTTGCCATAACAACTTAATATCACAGAAAAGACTACACAGCACAGACATCTTATACGTCGTGACATCACCACGCTCAGCTTTGACATGACGATCACGCTACGCATACACACGTAAGCCCCTAAAAAGTTACGCCCACTTCACGGACCTTAAATAAGGAGCACCTTTTACCTGTCCACTCACTTTTTACCTCTGAAGAAGAAGTCACGATAGACTTCGAAACGCGTAAGGTTTTTCACAGTGGGCGGACAAGGCCTATTTACTCTCTACAACATTTTGTGTCATTTTATGCCTATTTTTAAACGTTTATTGTTTTATATTGTTATATGACATTTTATCGCAATTGTGTTTTTTATACACTTGGGAATCTAATGCGCTCTGGACTCTAGATTTTCATAGCGCTTATTGCACTGATATTTACACCTGAATCTGTCACCGCAGCCATATACAGGACACATTCCTCACACCCCTCTATATTAACATAGGGGTCTGACATACAGCCCTATATCCGTCACAGTAGGATTTATAAAGCAGTCAGACTATAACAGTACTAACCACATCAGTGTGATTTGTGAACTCTGTGGGCAGATTTTTTAGTCCCACCACCACTATTAACACTGTCCTTACAATTGTCTGTGACGATACACAGTATATCCATCAAAGTTTGGACTGGTACATTATCATCAAGCACCAGGATCCTTTTATTACTACCACTTCAACTACACCTAAGGACACGGCTCCTCATGTTGTATACATGTTTATTACTTACCTCATACTGATTGAGGGATTTTAATATAAGCGCATATTAATACTTAATAAATACTCACTTTGTGTAAAAACAATATTATGTTATGTGCTTCTGTTTTTTTCCTTTTATGAACAACATCCTGATTGCATACTGAGGGAACAGAGATTCTCACCACCCAAAGGCACCTCTCTCTAAGGGATATTACTAACAAGTATCAAGTATTCCTACCACCATCGAAGAAAGATAAAAAAGACGGATTACAGTCTACATTCTTCCATCTAAAGAGAGTCCAGGATCTTCATTCCCAAAACAGAAGGACCTATTCTGAACAACAGACCTCCAGGGATACCACCAGGACATAGAAGTGGCTCTACAGCGAATCACCTTTAAACCAGGGCACTCACCTTACCTCATACGATTGAGGTAACAGTTGGTAAGCAGTAACTCCTCAATTGATTCAACTCTTGTGACCCAATTCACCAACGAGAGACTTATATTTGATATACATATATTTACAATTTATGTCTATAAGATAGGGGGCGCCCTAAAAAAATTAGCACTCAATAGGCTATATAGTGTATATAATAGTGAATGTAATGCACAAAGTCTAACAATATGGATATCAATATTAATCAAATACCAATTCAACAGAAAAAAATATGAATCAAAACAGCATAATATTTCAGCAATATATAATAAACAGTAGACAGTATATAGATATATGATGTGGTATAGTGTTGAGGCAGCAATCTGTAGCAGACCCGGCCTGGATCCAAGAGGGTAACCTATAAGCAAAAAAGAAGACAGATGCGCTACATGGCCCAATATTGTATGATCCACAGAGTTGGACTATCAGATTGTATTAAATTAAACTCACAATCTAGGAAGCACTCCAAGTAGTGCAATGGGAGCAGTCTGGGATCTATAACAGTCACCCAGCAGACTGACCTCTCAAGCTGAAGGTGGATAATCTGTAGTAAAACACAAGGGGACACAAAGGTGCCTATATGGCCTAGTACTGTCTTATACCAGGAGCAGTGGTGTGTATGGTAAGATATATACTCACAAGATATAAAGCATCTCCATTGATGCTAATCAGACAGGAAGGGATCAATATAGTCACCCAACAGACTGTAACAAGGCTTCCACAGGAGGCAGACCGCAAAGGTCCCGTGGACCAAGTGAAGATCCAAATAAAACACAGTAGCAAGTGTTTGAGATAAAAAAGTATTAAACTTTACTGGCAAAAATTAAAATACAGCGATGCGTTTCTCAGTCACAGACTGTTTCCTCAGGCATAATAAAATGATTTCCAAACACTTGCTACATATACCTAACCAAACCAATTAACATAATTGATATCACTTGTGGTAGGTGTGATCTATGACATCATAGGTATCCTAGTTACAAATCTTTTTTGACAACATAGGTAAACCCAATTTGTATGTTATATATTATACATGAAAATAATAATAGATACACATTATAACAAATAATGCTCAAAACAATTCAAAATAAATTCAAACAATTGCATATAGCAACGATTTGCATGTCTTTTGTATATATGTGGAAAACAAATATTCATCTTAGCTTGTAGTAAGTAGTTCAATCAAATCTAAAATCCATTTGTATACCAAGTCTAGGCTAAACATATGTATATTAAATACCTTAGTTGTTTCTATTAGGTTTCTTATTTAGCTATTTCTTTTTATAAAGCTGCTCATTCATATGATGCCCCATTCAAATCTCTAACTGCTACTATTTATTTTTTCCATTCATTAGAATCGTGTATTAAACCTTATAGTTTCATAATCAAGCCTGTTCCTACTGATGGTAATATCATATCAATCCAAATTCTTTGAGTTATTTTTAAACGGATCACTTACTTTGTGTAGTTACAAACGGATCACTTACTTTGTGTAGTTACAAATCGCCATTAGATTTTCTGATTGGCGTGATTGGCGTGCATCTAGCTCTAGTGCGCATGTCAGTGGTGTAACCATGTGAACCATATGACTCATTCAGCTCCACGTTAAGCGTAAGTAAGGAGCTGGAACCTAATAGGTCTATGTGACTCAATATAATAATCGGCTGTATTCCAGCCACTCGCATTGATATAAGTACAATAAGGCCTATTCAGTTACTTACATTTATTTTGTTACAAAGTGCTATTAGAGTTTCTAAATTGCATGCAACTAGCGCTAATGCGCATGTCAGTAATGTAACCATAGGAACCGTATGACTCATTCGCTACGCGCAAGTGAGGAGCTGTGGTCTGATATGTCTGTGTATCTTTTTGGCTCAATGTGATGATTAGCTATGTTCCAGCCACTAGTGTTATTAAGAGTACAATAAGACCTATTTAGCACGGTACTAGATATAATGAGATGCTATTAACTAATATGATAGTAATATCCTTTAACTATACTTGGCTAGTGTCTGTGTTCCATCTCAGAGAGTTAGTATGTCTAATTATTTAGTAAATGGTACTATAATGATAACGTATTAAAATAAAAATCTACCTATATTTAGTGAACCTAGAATTATGGTCTACCAGTGGTTATCTATACTAAGTGAACGGTGAGCTGTGTGTTTTTATTCATTAATATAATTTACATTATATGCAATAGTGATACGATACTGAATATAAATTGTGTGAAAGTTATTAAGTAAACTTGTTAGCATATAAAGAGCTATTCCCTAATTGGAAACTAAACTAAATCTTCCGTAAGTGTGTGTCTATTATATTTTTAATATATTTTTAAGGGACCAATAACCTAAATGACTTAATGTCCAAAATTTGTATGTGATTTGTCTAGTATTGATAGTGACCATAATGTGTATTTTACTATATAGTGATGATGAAGTGATAGACGAATGATTATAATAAAATAAAATGTGAATATGTGTAAATGAAAAACAAATAATATATAGGGTCCCCTATAGTGATAGTGAGACTAATAATTGTATGTAATCAGCTAGACCCCTGATTGGAGCAAATGCTCCTATCATATCTCAGCGTGATCTCTCAGATAACTGTGTGTAGATCACAATGGATTATATAACGTGTAAACATATAGCTGGCTAAAGTAAGGACAACTGAGAGGCTATAAAAACTATATCTATGTGGGAAGGGAGCTAATGGTGGTTGGGAGTCTCTAATCTGTTAATAGCTGTAACAGCTAAATGCAATCTAGCATTGTATGAGGTATGAGAGAAGACCCTCAGTATCCTAGGATATAACTTGATGATAAGGTATCCACAAATAGTATCATATTATGCCAGGAGGTATCAATAGATGGAAAGTAATAGTTCCTGTATGTGATGTCAAATCCCCTTCATCATATATCAAAGGCAGCCAAATCTACACATTCATTTAGACCATCTGGTACTAAAGAATGTAATTTATGTATCCAGTATGTCTCTCTACGGCGTAAATTGAGGAGAGGGTTATGACTATTTCTGGAGATTTGTTCAATAGGTAATACAGATAATGTTTTCGCACTTCCTTTGTGTGAAAAGGCACAATGTCTAGATAGACTGTGTTTGAGATATTTTCTCTTGACATTATAGAGATGTTAATTCCAACGTTTCCTGATGGTCCGGCTCGTGCGCCCTACATATTGAACCCCACAAAGGCAATTCACTAAATAAACTACATAAGTAGATTCACAAGATAATCTCTTGATAATTTTAAATTGTTCCCCTGTTTGGTGTGAAGAAAATGTCGTAGTGCCACTTTTAATGACCTTACACATATTGCATTTACGCTTCATGCATTTATAGACTCCACTTTGGGGGATAAAGTTACTTAAGAATGTCCTGTTTAAGCCTAAGTGATGATTAGTACCCATAATCTTGTCTCTCACTATCTTGCTGGGGGCCAGTTTATTTTTAAGTGTAGGCGCCCTTCTGTAGACAATCATAGGTTTGGAAGGGACAAGTCTCTTGAGATGTGGATCATCACAAATTATAGGCCAATGTTTGGCTATAGTTTTTTGAATCTCACGATAATTGTTGTTGAATCCAGTGATAAATATTGGTGTCTTGTTATATTCAGCAGACATTTTTTCTTTAGACTTTTTTGGGGCTTATCTGATAACAGGTAGGTATTTCTATCGTCATTTAGTGCCCTAAGATATCCTTTCTGGATAAGATCCAAGGGATAACCCTTTTCCAAGAACCGATCCTTCAGAATCAGAGCTCGTTTTTTATAGCTCTCAATGGTGCTGCAATTGCGTCTTATTCGTCTAAATTGGCCATAAGGCACGTTCTTCTTCCAACTCATATAATGATTACTGCTGAAGTTTAAAAAACTGTTGCAGTCCCCTTTTTTAAAATAAGTTTCAGACATAATTGTACCAGTTGTTGAAAAAGATAAAGATAAATCTAAAAATTCAATTATGTTAGACTGGATGTTGGAAGTGAATTCTAATTCAAAATCATTGGAATTAAGTGAGATAGAGAAGGTTTTAGCCTCTTCATAAGTCCCCCTAAATAGAATCAGCAGATCGTCTATATACCGGCCATAGAACACCAGACTCGCACCCATAGGAGACCCATAAATATGGGCCTCCTCAAATCTGCCCATGTAAAGATTGGCAAAACTGGGTGCGAATCTGGTGCCCATGGCCGTACCTTTCATTTGCAGGTAGTGTTGCCCCTGATAGAGAAAATAATTGTGGTGTAGTATGAAATAAATTATTTCACCAATAAATTGTTGTTGTCTTGGTGGCATGTATATATCAGTCGCCAAATATGATTGTATCACTGATAGACCCTTATCATGTGGGATATTAGATTAGAGCGAACTCACATCGCTTGTGATCCACCACAGCCTGTTATCTGTTTTGATAATATTTAAACTGTTCAATTTATTCAGGAGATCTGTAGAATCCCTGATAAATGAGGGTAAATTGATGACATGTTTCTGCAGAAAAGAGTCCACATAAGCTGAAAGGTGATCCGTCAAGCTATCTATCCCTGCCACAATCGGGCGACCAAGGGGTGAAGTGGTGCTTTTGTGGACTTTAGGCAGGTGGTAGTAGAACGCCACACAGGGATTTTTTGGATAAAGGTATTCTTTCTCTTTTTTAGAGATGATGCCTTCATCAAAGCCTTCTTTAAGAAGGGAGTAAAGTTGTTTTTTATATATAGGGGTAGGGTCTTTTGCTAATATTTTATAATAGCTTTCATCTTTCAGAATCCTGTCAGCCTCCAAAATATAATCTGCCCTATCTTGGAGGACAATCCCTCCTCCCTTATCTGCCTGGCGTATTATAATGTTTTGATTAGAGGTCAATGTTTGGAGTGCTAGGCGTTCACCTGGATTTAAATTGTGTTTGTATTTAGTTTTTTTGGAAAGTTTCTCAAAATCTCTTAGTACCATCGACTGGAAGATACTGATATGAGAGTTCCTTACACATGGGGGTTAAATTGTGATTTTGGCTTGAAATCTGTTTGTATATATTTATCATTAAGCTGTTGTAATAGTATATCTGGTTCAGAAATAGCAAAACCATCTCTCAGATGTCCATCCATGGAATTGAGAACTATCGGTGTACACCCTGTGTTTTTGAGACGTTTTTCTGCAAAATATTTCTGCAGAGATAGCTTTCTGGTGAAACTATTGATATCTACAAAAAGTTGAAACATGTTTGGACCATTAGATGGACTAAATGATAGTCCCCTTCCCAATACTCTGATTTCATCATCAGATAATTTGTGATTTGACAGATTAAATATGCCTTTTTTATATTTTAATAATTTTTCCTTTTTAATGGTTGAGGATTTTCCTCTATTTCCTCGTTTATGTGTGATCTTTTTTGACGTGGTGGTCGAGGTGACATGGACCAATGTTCCACGCTATGGTCTGGACCCATCTCTAAAAAAGGAGTAGTATTCTGTTCATTATTGTAAGATGTGGATGAATTATTGGTGACGTGTGGACTTTCAGAATTTAATACATGAAATCTATTAGTTGATTCAAATGATCTATGAGTAGGTCTAAAGTGATTTGGTGTATCATGGGCCCTAGAGTCATTGGTATTACTTCTTTCTCTCATATGAGATCTCTCATTATGTGTGTCAATAGTAGCATTCAGGGGTCTGTCAATGTGGCCATTACTTCCCATCTTTTGAGGAGAACGTCTCGTATTCTCTCTAAAGCCCTGATTAATATCATCATTTTGTTTATGTGTCCAATTGCATTCGCGGGATCTGTCCCAATAGTGGTGAGGTTGAGATTTGTTGTAGTGATCATTTGAATCAACTAATAGATTTCATGTATTAAATTCTGAAAGTCCACACGTCACCAATAATTCATCCACATCTTACAATAATGAACAGAATACTACTCCTTTTTTAGAGATGGGTCCAGACCATCGCGTGGAACATTGGTCCATGTCACCTCGACCACCACGTCAAAAAAGATCACACATAAACGAGGAAATAGAGGAAAATCCTCAACCATTAAAAAGGAAAAATTATTAAAATATAAAAAAGGCATATTTAATCTGTCAAATCACAAATTATCTGATGATGAAATCAGAGTATTGGGAAGGGGACTATCATTTAGTCCATCTAATGGTCCAAACATGTTTCAACTTTTTGTAGATATCAATAGTTTCACCAGAAAGCTATCTCTGCAGAAATATTTTGCAGAAAAACGTCTCAAAAACACAGGGTGTACACCGATAGTTCTCAATTCCATGGATGGACATCTGAGAGATGGTTTTGCTATTTCTGAACCAGATACACTATTACAACAGCTTAATGATAAATATATACAAACAGATTTCAAGCCAAAATCACAATTTAACCCCCCACGTGTAAGGAACTCTCATATCAGTATCTTCCAGTCGATGGTACTAAGAGATTTTGAGAAACTTTCCAAAAAAACTAAATACAAACACAATTTAAATCCAGGTGAACGCCTAGCACTCCAAACATTGACCTCTAATCAAAACATTATAATATGCCAGGCAGATAAGGGAGGAGGGATTGTCCTCCAAGATAGGGCAGATTATATTTTGGAGGCTGACAGGATTCTGAAAGATGAAAGCTATTATAAAATATTAGCAAAAGACCCTACCCCTATATATAAAAAACAACTTTACTCCCTTCTTAAAGAAGGCTTTGATGAAGGCATCATCTCTAAAAAAGAGAAAGAATACCTTTATCTAAAAAATCCCTGTATGGCGTTCTACTACCACCTGCCTAAAGTCCACAAAAGCACCACTTCACCCCCTGGTCGCCCGATTGTGGCAGGGATAGATAGCTTGACGGATCACCTTTCAGCTTATGTGGACTCTTTTCTGCAGAAACATGTCATCAATTTACCCTCATTTATCAGGGATTCTACAGATCTCCTGAATAAATTGAACAGTTTAAATATTATCAAAACAGATAACAGGCTGTGGTGGATCACAAGCGATGTGAGTTCGCTCTACTCTAATATCCCACATGATAAGGGTCTATCAGTGATACAATCATATTTGGAGACTGATATATACATGCCACCAAGACAACAACAATTTATTGGTGAAATAATTTATTTCATACTACACCACAATTATTTTCTCTATCAGGGGCAACACTACCTGCAAATGAAAGGTACGGCCATGGGCACCAGATTCGCACCCAGTTTTGCCAATCTTTACATGGGCAGATTTGAGGAGGCCCATATTTATGGGTCTCCTATGGGTGCGAGTCTGGTGTTCTATGGCCGGTATATAGACGATCTGCTGATTCTATTTAGGGGGACTTATGAAGAGGCTAAAACCTTCTCTATCTCACTTAATTCCAATGATTTTGAATTAGAATTCACTTCCAACATCCAGTCTAACATAATTGAATTTTTAGATTTATCTTTATCTTTTTCAACAACTGGTACAATTATGTCTGAAACTTATTTTAAAAAAGTGGACTGCAACAGTTTTTTAAACTTCAGCAGTAATCATTATATGAGTTGGAAGAAGAACGTGCCTTATGGCCAATTTAGACGAATAAGACGCAATTGCAGCACCATTGAGAGCTATAAAAAACAAGCTCTGATTCTGAAGGATCGGTTCTTGGAAAAGGGTTATCCCTTGGATCTTATCCAGAAAGGATATCTTAGGGCACTAAATGACGATAGAAATACCTACCTGTTATCAGATAAGCCCCAAAAAAAGTCTAAAGAAAAAATGTCTGCTGAATATAACAAGACACCAATATTTATCACTGGATTCAACAACATTTATCGTGAGATTCAAAAAACTATAGCCAAACATTGGCTTTAATTTGTGATGATCCACATCTCAAGAGACTTGTCCCTTCCAAACCTATGATTGTCTACAGAAGGGCGCCTACACTTAAAAATAAACTGGCCCCCAGCAAGATAGTGAGAGACAAGATTATGGGTACTAATCATCACTTAGGCTTAAACAGGACATTCTTAGGTAACTTTATCCCCCAAAGTGGAGTCTATAAATGCATGAAGCGTAAATGCAATATGTGTAAGGTCATTAAAAGTGGCACTACGACATTTTCTTCACACCAAACAGGGGAACAATTTAAAATTATCAAGAGATTATCTTGTGAATCTACTTATGTAGTTTATTTAGTGAATTGCCTTTGTGGGGTTCAATATGTAGGGCGCACGAGCCGGACCATCAGGAAACGTTGGAATGAACATCTCTATAATGTCAAGAGAAAATATCTCAAACACAGTCTATCTAGACATTGTGCCTTTTCACACAAAGGAAGTGCGAAAACATTATCTGTATTACCTATTGAACAAATCTCCAGAAATAGTCATAACCCTCTCCTCAATTTACGCCGTAGAGAGACATACTGGATACATAAATTACATTCTTTAGTACCAGATGGTCTAAATGAATGTGTAGATTTGGCTGCCTTTGATATATGATGAAGGGGATTTGACATCACATACAGGAACTATTACTTTCCATCTATTGATACCTCCTGGCATAATATGATACTATTTGTGGATACCTTATCATCAAGTTATATCCTAGGATACTGAGGGTCTTCTCTCATACCTCATACAATGCTAGATTGCATTTAGCTGTTACAGCTATTAACAGATTAGAGACTCCCAACCACCATTAGCTCCCTTCCCACATAGATATAGTTTTTATAGCCTCTCAGTTGTCCTTACTTTAGCCAGCTATATGTTTACATGTTATATAATCCATTGTGATCTACACACAGTTATCTGAGAGATCACGCTGAGATATGATAGGAGCATTTGCTCCAATCAGGGGTCTAGCTGATTACATACAATTATTAGTCTCACTATCACTATAGGGGACCCTATATATTATTTGTTTTTCATTTACACATATTCACATTTTATTTTATTATAATCATTGTTCTATCACTTCATCATCACTATATAGTAAAATACACATTATGGTCACTATCAATACTAGACAAATCACATACAAATATTGGACATTAAGTCATTTAGGTTATTGGTCCCTTAAAAATATATTAAAAATATAATAGACACACACTTAAGGACGATTTAGTTTAGTTTCCAATTAGGGAATAGCTCTTTATATGCTAACAAGTTTACTTAATAACTTTCACACAATTTATATTCAGTATCGTATCACTATTGCATATAATGTAAATTATATTAATGAATAAAAACACACAGCTCACCGTTCACTTAGTATAGATAACCACTGGTAGACCATAATTCTAGGTTCACTAAATATAGGTAGATTTTTATTTTAATACGTTATCATTATAGTACCATTTACTAAATAATTAGACATACTAACTCTGAGATGGAACACAGACACTAGCCAAGTATAGTTAAAGGATATTACTATCATATTAGTTAATAGCATCTCATTATATCTAGTACCATGCTAAATAGGTCTTATTGTACTCTTAATAACACTAGTGGCTGGAACATAGCTAATCATCACATTGAGCCAAAAAGATACACAGACATATCAGACCACAGCTCCTCACTTGCGCGTAGCGAATGAGTCATACGGTTCCTATGGTTACATTACTGACATGCGCATTAGCGCTAGTTGCATGCAATTTAGAAACTCTAATAGCACTTTGTAACAAAATAAATGTAAGTAACTGAATAGGCCTTATTGTACTTATATCAATGCGAGTGGCTGGAATACAGCCGATTATTATATTGAGTCACATAGACATATTAGGTTCCAGCTCCTTACTTACGCTTAACGTGGAGCTGAATGAGTCATATGGTTCACATGGTTACACCACTGACATGCGCACTAGAGCTAGATGCACGCCAATCAGAAAATCTAATGGCGATTTGTAACTACACAAAGTAAGTGATCCGTTTGTAACTACACAAAGTAAGTGATCCGTTTAAAAATAACTCAAAGAATTTGGATTGATATGATATTACCATCAGTAGGAACAGGCTTGATTATGAAACTATAAGGTTTGAGCATTGGAAACTTGTATGCTGAATAATACACGATTCTAATGAATGGAAAAAATAAATAGTAGCAGTTAGAGATTTGAATGGGGCATCATATGAATGAGCAGCTTTATAAAAAGAAATAGCTAAATAAGAAACCTAATAGAAACAACTAAGGTATTTAATATACATATGTTTAGCCTAGACTTGGTATACAAATGGATTTTAGATTTGATTGAACTACTTACTACAAGCTAAGATGAATATTTGTTTTCCACATATATACAAAAGACATGCAAATCGTTGCTATATGCAATTGTTTGAATTTATTTCGAATTGTTTTGAGCATTATTTGTTATAATGTGTATCTATTATTATTTTCATGTATAATATATAACATACAAATTGGATTTACCTATGTTGTCAAAACAGATTTGTAACTAGGATACCTATGATGTCATAGATCACACCTACCACAAGTGATATCAATTATGTTAATTGGTTTGGTTAGGTATATGTAGCAAGTGTTTGGAAATCATTTTATTATGCCTGAGGAAACAGTCTGTGACTGAGAAACGCGTCGCTGTATTTTAATTTTTGCCAGTAAAGTTTAATACTTTTTTATCTCAAACACTTGCTACTGTGTTTTATTTGGATCTTCACTTGGTCCACGGGACCTTTGCGGTCTGCCTCCTGTGGAAGCCTTGTTACAGTCTGTTGGGTGACTATATTGATCCCTTCCTGTCTGATTAGCATCAATGGAGATGCTTTATATCTTGTGAGTATATATCTTACCATACACACCACTGCTCCTGGTATAAGACAGTACTAGGCCATATAGGCACCTTTGTGTCCCCTTGTGTTTTACTACAGATTATCCACCTTCAGCTTGAGAGGTCGGTCTGCTGGGTGACTGTTATAGATCCCAGACTGCTCCCATTGCACTACTTGGAGTGCTTCCTAGATTGTGAGTTTAATTTAATACAATCTGATAGTCCAATTCTGTGGATCATACAATATTGGGCCATGTGGCGCATCTGTTTTCTTTTTTGCTTATATTTACAATTTACAATTCATTATTTATATTGTAAAGCTGAGCGCCTCTACTTTTATATTGTTTTATCTCTTTCTATACATTTTTTACAGAGTCAGGGGTACTCTGTTTCAATATAGAGGCAGCACGCTAGACGCACACTGGGCTGTTTTAATCCACAATACCCAGAGACACACATCCTAGATTTTAGCGCAGGTGACCTCTTTCTCTTATATATATATATATATATATATACATATATATATATATATATATATATAGTATCTCACAAAAGTGAGTACACCCCTCACATTGTTGTAAATATTTTATTATATCTTTTCATGTGGCAACACTGAAGAAATTACACTTTGCTACAATGTAAAGTAGTGAGTGTACAGCCTGTATAACAGTGTAAATTTGCTGTCCTCTCAAAATAACTCAACACACAGCCATTAACGTCTAAACCGTTGACAACAAAAGTGAGTACACCCCTAAGTGGAAATGTCCAAATTGGGCCCAAAGTGTGAATATTTTATGTGGCCACCATTTTTTTCCAGCACTGCCTTAACCCTCTTGGGCATGGAGTTCACCAGAGCTTCACAGGTTGCCACTGGAGTCCTCTTCTACTCCTCCATGATGACATTATGGAGCTGGTGGATGTTAAAGACCTTGCGCTCCCCCCACCTTCCTTTGAGAATGCCCCACATATGTTTAATAGGGTTTAGGTCTGGAGACATGCTTGGCCAGTCCATGACCTTTACCTTCAGTTTCTTTAGCAAGGCAGTGGTCATCTTGGAGGTGTGTTTGGGGTCGTTATCATGTTGGAATACTGGCCTGCGGCCCAGTCTCCGAAGGGAGGTGATAATGCTCTGCTTCAGTATGTCATAGTACATGTTGGCATTCATGGTTCCCTCAATAAACTGAAGCTCCCCAGTGCCGGCAGCACTCATGCAGGCCCAGACCATGACACTCCCACCACCATGGTTGACTGTAGGCAAGACACACTTGTCTTTGTACTCCTCACCTGAGCCAAACAAGTTTATCTTGGTCTCATCGGACCACAGGACATGGTTCCAGTAATCCATGTCCTTAGTCTGCTTTTCTTCAGCAAACTGTTTGCAGGCTTTCTTGTGCATCATCTTTAGAAGAGGCTTCCTTCTGGGATGACAGCCATGCAGACCAATTTGATGCAGTGTACAGTGTATGGTCTGAGAACTGATAGGCTGACCCCCCCACCCCTTCAACCTCTGCAGCAATGCTGGCAGCACTCATACGTCTATTTCCAAAGACAACCTCTGGATATGACACTGAGCATGTGCACTCAACTTCTTTGGTTCTGAGTGGAACCTGTCCTGTGAAACCGCTGTATGTTCTTGCCCACCATGCTGCTGCTCAGTTTCAGGGTCTTAGCAATCTTCTTATAGCCTAGGCCATCTTTATGTAGAGCAACAATTCTTTTTTTCAGATCCTCAGAGAGTTCTTTACCATGAGGTGCCATGTTGAACTTCCAGTGACCAGTATGAGAGAGTGTGAGAGAAATAACACCAAATTTAACCCACCTGCTCCCCATTCACACCTGAGACCTTGCAGTCACATGGCACCAGGGAGGGAAAATGACTAATTGGGCCCAATTTGGACATTTCCACTTAGGGGTGTACTCACTTTTGTTGCCAACGGTTTAGACATTAATGGCTGTGTATTGAGTTATTTTGAGGGGACAGCAAATTTACACTGTTATACAGGCTGTACACTTACTACTTTACATTGTAGCAAAGTGTAATTTCATCAGTGTTGTCACATAAAAAGATATAATACAATATTTACAAAAATGTGAGGGGTGTACTCACCTTTGTGAGATACTATATATATATATATATATATATATATATATATATATACACAGAGGCTGGTGCACTCGCACAAACAGGTGTCCAGTTGCCAGGGTGCTGAATGCAGGTGGAGATAAAGGTAATAGAAGAAAGCACTCGCTGGGCTTAAGGATAAGCAATTGAAGCTTTTATTTACGTGACGTTTCGGGGACAGTTCCCCTTCATCAGACCAACAATAAAATGTGACAAGCAAACATTTATACCCTCTAAGACCCTCCCCCAGTGAACAGAAATTGGGCAAAAAACGGTTGTCAAGGCAACCATACACTGTTTACACCAAAATACAAGTTAATTAGTATCAGATACAATGTACCCAATCTATCCCAGAACATCCACCTCAATCTAAGTGAACATATAACATTAAAAAGTACAAATTACAAGACAAAGTCATGGACATAACTTGCTGCTAGCACAGAGGAAAAAGGAAAGAAAAGAGAAAGAAGAAGGGAGAAGTGACATAGCAATGATTAAAGCATAGCAGTAATCTAAATATACATCATGATATAAATATAAATATATATACATGCCAATTTGTAATGTGACCAGAGGAATAGAAGTGCAGCAAATAGGAAATACAACATATTGTGCACTAAATAAATTGGCACTTAATCAATTGGAGAGTGAGACATACTGCATAAAGTAGGATCAAATAACCATGCAGGATGCGATAAACATGCTAATAATATTCGTGGCACTGAGGACAATGAAACAAGGTTACACCTATATCCAGCATTAAGCATAATAAAGCAACATCAGTGTAGATTGCAGATATGCCTATCTCCCCCTAACACATCAATAACCCTGATCACACAGCAGAGTGCTATTACCAAGAACGTACCGTGTATGGTAACAGTCCAAAACAGCAGCACCATGTGTCTAGAGGTGTGGATACAATGCACTAACCAGAGCAACAGTGTGGGAGTGCTGTAAGTAGTCCTGTCACGCCAGCTGCTGTCAGTCAATGAGACAGATGTATCTTATAGGTCAGGGGGGCGCGCCTCTATGTGGTTTGTAATAGAAGAAAAGATATATACTGTTCAATCATTAAACTCCCTAGTGGAACAGTGTCAGTACAACAGGCTGCAATCTATGAGTAAGCGTCTGTAGGGGGCGCAAAACGTGTCAGATCACTGCTTCTGTTCACACCATACCTGACTTGGAGTTACTTTGAACGACCCCATAGACTTAGGATTGGTATTTACTGTATTTCTTATAACTTGTTCCAATAAATTTTGGGCTTGTTTCAGCATCTACTTGTGTATGCAGTGCCTGCTTCTTTGTTCCCCCGAATATACCTTGAGGATTGGTTCTTCTGGCTACGGCACTCTGGGGAAGTAGGTCACACGGCTACGTAGGTTTCACTTCCGGTTGACCGGACAAGGGGGGCTTGTTGTTTGAATGCCGAACCAACTTTTTCACTTATGGGCGCGCCTCTATGTGGTTTGTGATAGAAGAAAAGATATATACTGTTCAACCATTATACTCCCTAGTGGAACAGTGTCAGTACAACAGGCTGCAATCAATGGGAAAGATATACAGTTGCAGTGAATAGTCAATGGGAAAATGTAATACGTAGTCAGGGAGGGGACAAGTCCATCTGTACAAAGTGTCAATGTAAGAACCACCATATAAGGTATAGCCAGCAGATATATGTGAATAATGAGTAGACAGTCAGGCTGTAATGTATGCACATAATGAACACAATGAATAAGTTGCAAACATAATGTACAGTGGAGCCATTTACAGTAATGAGTATGTGAGAGCCAGCATGCAAGAGAAGCACATTGCAAAAGGCGACAGAGGCATAAAATATAGGATGTATTATTAAAGCTGTAGTGTGCATGCTGTACTAAATACCTATAAATATGTGTGTATAAGTATATACAACAAGTCAAAGGCTACAATGAGCGGGGCCCAGAATAAGGCTAGTGGACTCAGTTATAGAGGTATGGGACGCTATGTCCCACTAAGCTCCAATTTGGCCTAATGTTATAATAAATGTATACTTATAAGTACATAGAAAGAGCACTGCTATGAGCTAGCCACTACGATAAAGTTACCCAGCCTGGACAACAGCTAATGATAAACAGCAAAAAACAGGCTTACAGTAACCAAATACCATATGGTGTTCAAACATCCCAGGTAGGGGAGTATGTACCCAACAGATATATGTAAAATAGAATAACATAAAATACAATAAAATGAAATGAAAGGGTCAAACATACTTATAGAAAGCAGTGCCAATCGTTACCCATATTCAGTCCTTTAGGGTGGATGGTATCCAGTTTGTAGATCTATTCTGCTTCCTTCTGTAGTAGGAGTTTGTGCCTGTCACCACCCCTCCTAAGCAGGGGTACATGGTCGATGAGCATGAATCTGAGGTCCTTGAATGTATGTCCCTGTTCCATGAAGTGCCTAGCAACCAGCTGGTCGCTTTTCCCTTTGTCAATTGCCGCCCGTATGGCACTTCTATGGTTAGCCATATGTTTTTTTATATCGTCATCAGTCTTGCCGATGTAGAATAGTCCACAAATACAGTTCAGCATGTATATGACAAACTTCGTGGTGCAGTTAAGATGGTGTTTGATTGCATACCTTTGGTTGTTATGGGGATGTCTAAAGTGGCTGCCCTGCAGCATAGTGTTGCAGGTAGTGCAGCTAGGGCACTTGAAAGAACCAAGTCATGTAGAGACAGTTACACTGTCAGTGCTGTAGCTCCTAATGGGGTCTGTTACCATTAGGATATCCCTCAAGTTCTGCTGTGTGATCAGGGTTATTGATGTGTTAGGGGGAGATAGGCATATCTGCAATCTACACTGATGTTGCTTTATTATGCTTAATGCTGGATATAGGTGTAAACTTATTTCATTGTCCTCAGTGCCACGAATGTTATTAGCATGTTTATCGCATCCTGCATGGTTATTTGATCCTACTTTATGCAGTATGTCTCACTCTCCAATTGATTAAGTGCCAATTTATTTAGTGCACAATATGTTGTATTTTCTATTTGCTGCACTTCTATTCCTCTGGTCACATTACAAATTGGCATGTATATATATTTATATTTATATCATGATGTATATTTAGATTACTGCTATGCTTTTATCATTGCTATGTCATTTCTCCCTTCTTCTTTCTCTTTTCTTTCTTTTTTCTCTAGCAGGAAGTTATGTCCATGACTTTGTCTTGTAATTTGTACTTTCTAATGTTATATGTTCACTTAGATTGAGGTGGATGTTCTGGGATAGATTGGGTACATTGTATCTGATACTAATTAACTTGTATTTTGGTGTGTATGTATTTTGGTGTAAACAGTGTATGGTTGCCTTGACAACTGTTTTTGGTGCAATTTCTGTTCACTGGGGGAGGGTCTTAGAGGGTATAAATGTTTGCTTGTCACATTTTATTGTTGGTCTGGGAGCTGTCCCCGAAAAGCTTCTATTGCTTATCCTTAAGCCCAGCGAGTGCTGTCTTCTATTACCTTTATATATATATCTCCCATGTGTATCTGCACTCACAATTAAATAAAAAGATAATACACAAGTAACTAAATAATACATTCTACAAATTGGCAAATAGTACATTTCAGCATGTGGTAGATGTAATACATTCTTGTAATGTCTGCAGTGTCGATATTGATCAAAAGAGAAGCTGTCCGTGGAGTTATTAATGATTTTTGACAGTTAAAAGTCAAGTAGTGCAGATGAGATTTATAAGTGTTTAGTGACTGTTGATATTAGCCAATGCTAAAAGTACCAGATGTTTCAACAGCAACACTAATTCTGTGAACACGCACTGTCAAACTACAGTGAAAATGACAAGATGCTTCATTATATAGCAATCTTTGTCCCACAGAATTCCATTCATCTTATGTGTTACACACAATAGCAAATAAATTAATCTGCTACAATTATTTAGGGCCAAATGCTATTAAAATGAAACTGGATACAAAGCAACATTCAATGTATTTAACACATTACACAAAAATATATTTCTTAAGGTACTTTATGATTATTTTAAAGAGCACAGAATAATATTTCTAAAAATGAGGATGCTAATTATTTTGGGCTGACATGCTATGGATTATTAATAGTTAGTTAATTTGAGCTTTTATAAATTGTCTTTTACCTCTCCTTCTTTTGTCCTTGCAATCTCAACAAGGCGAGCAGAAGCAGGTCTGTATGTATATCCTTGTCACATACATTGTCACTGGACATATATCATCCTTTCCAGCTCATCCCAGATTAAATTTACTGGGTTTTGGCAATTACATCTCCTACTGTGCATGACCCATTGGCAAATGAAACACAAACTGTCTGACTTTTTTCCCCTCTCTTTTTTATTTTTGTATCACTAAATTTGTAGTTAATAATTGAATAAAACAGTATTTGACTATAATCCAAAGTAATTAAAAACAAAAATACTGACAAATAAAAAGAAATGTTTTTACACTTGTAACTGATGTATCTGAAAAGTTAGATTTTGATTATGTTCTCTCATTTACCCCTATTACTTGGATCAGTTGTTTAAAGATGTTAATGATCCATCTAGATCAATGTCCTAGCTTGTAGATATAATTTACTGCACTGCTAGATTAGTACAGATGTTTATATAGACGGGCATGCTCCATTTCTCTGGCTGGTTTCTCCACACTATGTTTATTGAACTTGTTGGAAATTAAACAGATAAATACAATTATCAAGATTTTCGGTAATGTTCAACTGTAATTAGTAGTTATTTGAATGCTACAGTAAGAGAGTTTTTTTTTGCATAATTTTGATTTATAGAGCTATGTATTCACTAAATTACATAAAATTATACATTTTCTGTAACAAAGCTATCTATTAACTTGAAGGGACAGTCTACACAGAAATTTTAATTGTTTAAAAAGAAAGACAATTCTTTTATTACCTATTCCCCAGTTTACCTCTGTGATTACCTTGTATCTAAGCCCCTGTGGACCGACCGCTTATTTCAGTGTTCTCTCGTAAGCAACTCCATAGCGTGAGCACAATGTTATCTATATGGCACAGATGAACTAACGCCCTCTAGCTGTGAAAACCTGTCAAATGCATTCAGATAAGAGGCAGCCTTCAAGGGCTTGGAAATTAGCATATGAGCCTTCCTAGGTTAATACCAAGATAACAAAGCAAATTTAATGATAAAAGTACGTAAATTGGAAAGTTGTTTAAAATTACATGCCCTATCTGAATTATGAAAGTTTAATTTTGACTAGACTGTTCCTTTAATTGACTTTTCCAAATACAAAGACATTTGTGTACATTTATAAACATCATAAATAAGGTTTTAAGCAATTTTGAATTGAAAAAAAAATAATAATGATAATCTCCATACAAAAGAAATGTTTTAAAATAATGAATGATAATTTGCAAAGCTTCGATATCTCATTGCAGTCCAAGGATGCAGGTCTTGAAAGGTTAAAGGATGCAGCTCTTGAAAGGTTAAAGGGACATTTTACACTAGATTTTTCTTTGCATAAATGTTTTGTAGATGGTCCATTTATATAGCCCATCCAGGAGTGTTTTTTTAAAAATGTATAGTTTTGTTTATTTTTAGATAACATTGAGCTGATTATCATTATCAGACTCCTGGTTGTGTAATGGGTCTTTTCATATGCCTGTCCCTGCTTTCCCAGTCCCTTTCAGTTGGTGTCCCAGCCTAACCTCATCAACAGTACTATATTGTGAACTCCTACATTTTTAAAAGGTTATATACTGGATTTCAGTATCTGTGCATATTCTTCTTTATAGTATTGTCTGTCACATGCAGTTATATGGAAATTGGTGTATACTGTCGCTTTAAAGGGACATTGTACACTAAATGTTTCTTTGCATAAATGTTTTATAAATGACCCATTTATATAGCCCATCTTGGAGTATTTTTGTAAAAAAAATTATAGTTTTGCTTATTTTTAAATAACATTGTACTGATTTCCAGATTCTGAACCAAGCCCTAAAGTTTTAGAAGTATACTGATGTCTACAGACTCTTGTTTGTGCAAGGGACTTTTCATATGTAGTGAAGGAGGAAGTGGGGAGTGTCTACATTTCATGCTTTCCCAGCCTTTTTCAATGGGTGTCCCAGTCTAACCCCATCATCAGTGCTAAACTGGGAGCTACTATTAAGTTTTTAAAAGGTAATATACTGGATGTTTATATCAGTATCAGGGCATATCCTTCTTTATAGTAGTGTCCATTACATGCAGTTATATGGAAATAGGTGTATACTGGTGAGGCACTGCAGTATAAATTTGCAGGTAAAGTAATTACATAGTAACATATTATATTATTTTGTCTCTATCCCAACTTTTAAGGTGAAATTTGAGACTTGTTGTACCATTGACCTATTCATAGACAATCTCTGGTTAACTGCAGTATACAATCCAGGTCCCTAGTCCCACAGGAAGAAGGAAATTCTAAATTACCAGGCAAAACAATGGAAGTGCACTGCAATATTTACTTAATAGGCTTAATGTAAAATTATATTTAAGTTTGTGTTAAATGTCCCATAATTATTTTAACTGTATTGTAAAGTGATGTTTCACACATTTATTATATATCTTTCTAATTGCATACTCCTGGATGTATGAAAAAACATTCTCTACAAATCAAACCAATTATAAGCTGTCTGAAAGAGGAATGCTTGGGTTACTCTCAGTAAGGAGGTAAAACTAATTTAAAGAACAATAATCAAAATCTAATCTCAGCATATTTGCATCCTATTAATATTATTATTATTATTTTTTTTATGAATTTCTATCTAAAGCGCTATAATATAGTCTGTTATGTCAAATAATGTCACACTTATCTTGTAATGCCCTAATAATGTCCTTGAACCGTTTTGTTTTGGTATCATTTAATCTACTTTATGAACCAAATTAGCAACATACTAAATTATACTACATTGTTTTTTAAGCAGTGTTGAAGATTTTTCAAATTAACAAACATAACATAAAAAAAGAAAAAACAAAACACAGAAACAAGAGTTTCAGTATTATGGAAGATATATCTTTGAGGACATCCATTCCGAAAGACATGGCCATTTTAAATAAAAAATAATAATTTAATTTCTAGTAGATGCTAATTAGATTGACCATATTTCTCAGGAAGGCTGAAAACCTTAGCCACAGAGATATTATCTTCCAAAAGGTATTAATACAAGTCTTTTATGTTGTGGTGTCAATTTTTAAAACTCCCAACATATTTTTTTGGTCTCTTTTATGTAAGAAAATGTAGCTGCCCCCTCTAACAGCAAAGATTTTAAACTGTAGGAGCACTTTCTCTGCACATTAAAGGAATATTATTGTAAAAATTAAAATGCAGGTACAAGCATTTCATTTTGAGTAGAAGCTTATCTTAGTAAATGCTTCTGGAAAAAGCTAGCACTGTTTTGCTTATACCTTTTACTGTACGTAAGCGCACTTGCATTGACAGAGAGTCATCAGAGATTTGCATCATCGCCAACATGCATCACTGGCAGCTCTTAGAGCAAGTGCAAACAGTCAGAGTGGGTGCGAGTGGCATTCAGACGGATACTTTGTGCCCTATGGACATTAAAGCTATCACTGAAACTGAATACATTTTTGCTAATACAAGCATAGTGCAGAAATTAGTAAAATGATTGTAATCAAAAGCGAAATGCACTGAAGTGCATTTCACTTTTGACAAAAACATCCATTAATCATTCTGGAGAAAAAACTAAAAATATGTAATCATGTTGGTTAATTAATCATCTGTTTTCATTTACTTTTCTCTTACAAAATTTTTTAACATAAATACACATCAACTTAATAAATTATTCAAACATACTAAAGCCCAAACCTTTGTTAAATTGCATAGATATTGTTTTCTAAGCCCTCATTATGCTTTTATAGTTTGTTTTCTTTTTTTTTAAAGCAAGGGGCAGATATACAAATCAAAACTGTATTCTTACAAATTAAACAGAACCACGAGGAAGACATGAAAATTGACTTGATGGCCATATGTCATTCTTCAAGTACCATGCAACTATGCAAACCATTTTATTCCCCTGGCTACTTGTTCACAAGTTATGTTTCCCCAGCAATAAGCAATTTTTTTTATTTTTTCATATAGGCTGGAATGTTTAGACTCAATATTACCAGTATTAAAAACAAAACAATCAGTGCAAAGAATGGACTTACAAAATCACATATGGACACATACACACATAACCAGACATATGCAAACAAGACACATGGGTATGCACACACAAACACATGCATACACTAAACATAAAACTATTGAAACAGTACAAAAACATACCTGCTTGTCCCGTTGTGACACTAACAGCGGCAAAAAGCCTCTGGGAACGACTCATATCTGTAACCCCATTCACAGCTTCTACTTCAAAAGTGTAGTTAGCATGAGCCAGAAGATCCAAAATAGTAATATATGTATCTAATAATCCACTTTGCTGTGGCACATATCCAACGTTATTCCCACAGGGAACACATTCCCCCTGTTCCCAGCTACATCTTTTGCACACGACCCGATATGTAACGTCATTCCTTCCACCATTATCTGCTGGCGGACTCCATTCCAAGCTTACCGTTGTCTGATTAATATTATAGATCAGGTTCTGCGGTGCTGATGGAGGTCCTTAAAAACACAAAATGTGGAATCAAATGTAAATATTATCCATTCTATTTTAAATTATTAAGGTTACATTGTGCAGCCTTTTTGAGAACCAAGTACTCATCCATCATATTGTATTGTTTAATTTAGTTATAATTTTGAAACAAATTGCAATTTTGTTTTTGTTTATGTACAATGACTATACATATATACAAATGTATATAAATAACTTTTTATATACATCTGCTCACTTTCACAAGGAAATAACTTTATTTTATTTATATAATAATTGCATTTTGTTTAAAATATTTTGAGAAAGGAAAACATACAGTGCACATTCTTTTTTCTTAGCGATACTGCGCCATACTAATCCATTTGCAAAGTTATCTGATGTACACACAGACATTTATGACAAAAATTATAGAAAGAGGGGAAAAAAATAATGTTCTCTATTCCAAATTGCAGAAATATGTTTAAGGAGATAAGATTCCACCCACATTGTAGCAATTTTTTTTTAAATATATCTATTCCTATAATAAATTTTGATTTACTAATGTTAATGCATTTTGTTGCAGCAAGTTCTTATTTTTCTTATAAATAATAACATTTACAAATATTTTTCACCAAAGACCAAATAATCCCAAATTTGCATATTAAATTACAGTGTGGTATAGAGTTATGGACAACGAGTGTATACATAACCGTAGTATATTTCCCAGTTTTCATTTCCATTTCTGAATATTAAATATTTGCAATTTTTTTTAAAAGAAAAAGATTAAAAGTAACATTAATTGGTGTATGCTTAAAATCGATTTAATGAAAAATGTCTAATGTCATTCATCTAAGATAGTTAAAAGTTTAACAATTATCTTACACAGCTTGCTGCTCTGCATTAACATAACTTTATTTTTGTGTATTAAGTACCAAAAGGTAAAGTCGAGATCAAATGAAGATTCTTACGGCTGAAAAATATGCATGATATAAAATTAATGATATTTCTAGAATTTTTTTAAAGATTTTAAAAATATATATATATATATTTTAAGTAATTCTTTCTTAAAATTTAAAAAAAAAATAAAGTTATTATATTCGAAAATACAAATGCACTTTGAATTTTTTTTATTTTTATAAATGTAATCACCTATCTTATAGGAGTAATATTTGTATCCACTCATTGAAAGATATATCATATATTTGGCTTGCACATTATTATCAATTTTCTATTTGAATAGCTTGTTTCTAAATAAAAATGGTTTCTAAAAAAAATAATTGCAGATAATAAAATCTTATGAGACCACTAATAAAAAAATAATTTAATATACTTTTTTTTTTACACATAACCTTTTGCTCACATATTTTGTACAACATTTTTTGTTCCAGACAACTGGGTATCTGGTGCACAATAAATTATTGCTTATTAAAGGGACAGTAAAGGTTGCAGAATTATTTAACATGATGATAGCTCTTTGTTTAATTTTTATTTTATAAAAGCCAAATTTTTTACCTAAAAGTATACTTACCTTCAACACGAAGCTGACCTCCTCTGCTAGGCTCTGTGGTGCCATTGAACTGCATGTAGCATGCTCCTTCTCTAGGTAAATCAGCTTTACCCCAGCAGCATCATGCTACCTATAGTTCAATGGCACCATAGAGCTCTCTGTGATTTGAGTGGAGGTTGTGATGGACAATTTGAAAAAGAAAAGAAAATAGCTTCACACTGGAGGGAAGTATACTTTAGGGTGACAAATTAGGCTATTAAAAAAATAAAAATCAACAAAGTGTTATTGTCATGTTACATAATTTTGCACATAGTGTCCCTTTAAGCTGCTTGATATTCTTTAAATGGTGAACTCACTTGTGCATGCAATATATGGTGGGTCAGAGAAAGCTCTATAATAGCCATCTTCACAGTCACAACGGGATGAACCTTCTCTGTCTGAGAAGCTGTGTGCAGGGCATCTAGAGCACTGTAAATCTTGAGATGATGATTTATAGAAACCTCGACCACATGCTAGGAAGAAAATAAAGACAAGATCAGACAAATCAAGAAGCATAATTAATCACTGGTAAGTTGCTATTATTGTTAATACTATTTATTTAATAAAAAACCCAGCATACCCCATAGTTGTGAACAAGAAGGTACACTGAAAGGGTAAAAAAGGTTATAAATAATAACACGTTTACATTTATCATTATTATTATTATTATGATCATCATCTCCATAATGTATTTGTACCTCATTATTATGCACTGAATTATTGTTATACATAACAATCAAAAAAAGGGTTTCCCATATTTTCTATTGAGAGGTCAAAGTGAATTATTATTTATTTTTTGCAGTCTGGCCAAGTCCTTTTTATACTATTAATTGAACTCAATACTAAACAGCTCTATAGAAAAAAATGTACATATTTATATAGGAGCAGAATTAGACATTTATTCTACATAAAGATAACCCAGACCAATCAGTTCTAGTTAAAAAGAGTTCCAGAGAAGAGTAAACAATTTGGGTTGCAAATAAAACTATATAGATCAGTAGAAGGGGAGGAAAGCATGTCTGCATGATATGTTTGGTAAGCCCTTAATAAATTGGGTCAATTTGCCCATTTCTTCAAAAAACATTTAACATTTTTTTGTGCATTCATTGCCAACACATCTTAACTATTTAGGCTAAGAATTAAAACCAACAAAAGATAATCTAATTGAAGCATATTTTCAGTACTGTAAGCAGTTATACATTAAGCAGGGCTATAACAGAGATATATAACAATGTGCAAACAGCTTTGAATGTTACAGTTCAACAGAGGGAAGTCACATTATCACTATGGCAGCAAGCCAAAAAAGTGCACAATAGGTATAAAACTCCTGAACGTTTTATCCTTTTTATTGATGTTCCTTTGTGTTAGAAAATCTATTGTCAAAGTAGTAGTAAAGAGAGTAGGTGGTGAGTCATGCAAAAAGTATTTTGTGAGGCTGAAACAATAACCGCAAAGCCATTTAGCTTTTATTATATTTTTGATTAAGATGTTAACAACATGCACATTACATTGCATTCTCTAGAGAACTCATATGCATGTTTCATTATAATATAAGAAAACAACAAGGATGATGGAATGAATATATTTCCCTTAAAAGGATTTATATCTACAATATGCCTTTGCAGAGGACATGGTAGGATTTATTCAGTATGTTGCGGTTGTTTAAAAACACATTATTCTACTTTTATAAATATTTTGTCACCAAAACTGGTAGAATGTAGCGATCAAAGAAATTGTCCTACTGCAGTGAACTATGGGGAAGTAAACATTAAGAAACAAATGAGAAGCTATATTACAAAACAAGGAATTTTAGGCAAGATGCTGGGATGCTCTAAGGTGACAACGTCCTAGCTAAGAGTAACACACATTGCTAGGGCTGAGAGTGAAAGTATAACAAGGTGCTCATGAAATTGTTCTTTCGTTATATCATTCTACATTTTAAACTACCTATTGCCATGAAAAGGGCATTTGTATGGGCATTGCCCTTAACCCCTTAATGACAACTGACGTACCAGGTACGTCATGCATTAACAAGCAGTTAATGACAATGGACGTACCTGGTACGTCAGTTGTCTAAGAGAGTGCTGGAAGCGATCGCAATCGCTTCCAGCAGCTCTCAGGGTATTGCAGTGATGCCTCCATATGGAGGCATCCTGCAATACCTTTTTAGAAGACTCCGATGCAGAGAGGGCCACTCTGTGGCCCTCTCTGCACCGGTAGCGATGGTGCCGGTTCGTTGGTGGGTGGGAGCGCAACAGGGAGGCGGGTGGGCGGCCCATCGCTACCCGGCATCCGGTTCCTAGAAGTGCAATGTGCACACCGGGTGCCGGGAGCGTGTGGGGGGCGCGCGTGCGTGTGCGCGCGCATTAGCTGGCCACTGACACCAATGAGGAGGGAAGAGGGGGGGAAAAAGATTTTTTTTTAAAATAATATAAAAGGATCTGGGAGGGGGAGGGGTATTGTGGGGGGCTGCTACACTACAGAAAACCCCCCAAAAAAGCAAAAGAGCAAAAAATACTTTTGTTTTTGGGCAAATTGGGTACTGGCAGACAGCTGCCAGTACCCAAGATGGCCGCAATTAGATTGGGGAGAGGGTTAGAGAGCTGGGGGGGGGATCATGGAGGTTGGGGCTAAGGCAGGAGTCCATCACAGCTAAAATATTTTTTTTTTTTTATAAAAAACAAAAAACAAAACTCCTTTTATTTAGTACTGGCAGATATAAAATATATACATGTCAAGGGATATTCAGGTATTCCTGACAGATATCAGGGTTCCAATGTAACTAGCGCTAATTTTGAAAAAAAGTGGTTTGGAAATAGCGAAGTGCTACTTGTATTTATGGCCCTATAACTTGCAAAAAAAGCTAAGAACATGTAAACATTGGGTATTTCTAAACTCAGGACAAAATTTAAAAACTATTTAGCATGGGTGTTTTTTGGTGATTGTAGATGTGTAACAGATTTTGGGGGTCAAAGTTAGAAAAAGTGTGTTTTTTTCCATTTTTTTCTCATATTTTATTATTTTTTTTGTAGTAAATTATAAGACATGATGAAAATAATGGTATCTTTAGAAATTCCATTTAATGGCGAGAAAAACGGTATATAATATGTGTGGGTACAGTAAATGAGTAAGAGGAAAATTACAGCTAAACACAAACACCGCAGAAATGTAAAAATAGCCATTGTCATTAAGGGTAAGAAAATTGAAAAATGGTCCGGTCATTAAGGGGTTAAAGGGCATTTAGCTCTTTTTCACTAACCTTCAAAGGGCATGTAGCTCTTTTTCCAAGTGCCCAAAAAAAAAAAAAGTTAAAAAATAAAAAAAATTAAAAAATTTAAAGGGACATTATACCCCCCAAAAAAATTCATGAATCATATAGAGTGTAACATTTTAAAAACATTTCAATTTAATTCTGTTTTCAAATTTACATTGTTATTTTGTATCCTTTGTTGAAAAGCAGTTAGGAAGGGGTACAAGCATGCACGTGACTGGAGATACATTTGCCAGAACACTAGGTGGCAGCAGTATTTCCTGTCATGTCCTGCTCCAGAAATGTGCACGCTATCTATCTAGATATATGTTCACTAAAGAATACCAGGAAAACAAAGTAAATTGAAAACCTTTTTTTAAAAATTGTATGTACTGTCTAATTCATGAAAGAAAAAAAGTTTGGGTTTCATGTCCCTTTAAGTCCATAACTTCCATTTATTTATGCACAGATACATTTGCAAAGAAATTGTTAAAATGCTAGTCAATTTATAGCAATCTATAAAATAAATATAATGATTTAGTCATTTAAAGCAATCAAAACTAAAAATGTTTTGTTATCAGACTTTAAGAATGTTGCAAGGAAAAATATATTAGTGTACAAGTAAAACCTCATTGAAAAAAAAAGTGTATACATATTTTATAATAAAAGATTTATAATCATACTTGGTATCTTCTACCCCCCCATTAATTTCTTCTTTTGGCTGGGCTGTGACATAGAGAGCAGTCCCACCCATTCTCATCCTAGTGGGCCGGCATAACATTGTAATAGAAGCATTACTATAGGCACAGATTTAACCCTTTCAAATAAATATTTTTTTTAATGACAAAGATTGATTCGCTAAAGTTTACCATCACTTTAAACAGAATAAATTGGCTTTACTCACATTCACAAATTGTAATTATTTGCACAAGTTCTTTAGTGATTGGCAATGTACATATAAAATAACACATTTGAATGAAAGCAATACATCATTAATAACTATAAACTCAGATCTATGAATACGGCCAATGGCCGAAACGCGTAAGATCATGCTAATGCTCTTACTATGCTGAGGTCTTCACCATGCTTTTAATGGATTATTGAATAAAGAATAACTTTTAAACCTTTTTGGGAGCCAATATCCGAACTATTTTTTGTATAAACTAAAATATAACACAAAATTAAATTAAAGGGACACTAAACACATTGAGATTATAATATAAAATTACTAGCTTTACAAAGTAAAACAACTTTGCATTGTTTATATTCCAGCCCTGAAAACTGAAAGAGAATACAGCAAAATTTTCAAGCCTGACCTTACCACATATCTGTCCCAAATGTGCATTGTGTGATCTTATCATTTCTGCTAAAGTCAAACAATGGAGATTTTATTAATACAATGGCAGTGACAAGCCTTATCATCTCCAAACTCAGGGCCAGACTGACTTTTTAAAATAAGGAAATAGGTGGGTGGAATTTGAAAATTGAAAAACAATTGCAGCAAACAATGTGTTAATCTGACCTAATAATGTTCCTACTGTCTTTTTATTATGCATTTCTTGATTATGTAATTTTGTTGTATTTAATGTTCCTTTTAAACCAGCAGCCCAATCCAATCTAAAATCATCCAATTAGTATATCATCTGAATTTCCTACTGCCAAAAAAACTTGACTATGACTTTATGAGATCCAGAATAACTTTTCTGCACTATTTTCAGTAAAATAGACAAAATCAATTGTCAATAATCTAGGGACAAAACATCATGTCCTTATAATTCAATACCTGGTTTAATTTGAATCAGTGCTTAAATGCATTGCTCATTTCAACCATATAAGAGGACTTGCATAATGGTATACTGATCTGTACATGTGTAAAAAATATATATATTTACTATATAACATGGTAATTAAAAAGCCTGACATTAAACTGCAAACAATGTGCACTCATGCCAGAGTTTGTTTTAATTCAAACATGAAAAAACAGGGAATACCCTGGTTACAGTTCTTTCTTAAAACATATAATAATACCAGTTTTTTATCATAATAATACCTCAAAAACAATATTCAGCACAGCCTCATATTGCAAAATATTATGTGCTAGCCTCTTGGTTGACAAGGCATTGCCCATTGCCCGCTTACAATAATAATACCAGATATTCCATATGCAGCAATGTTTGCTTTGAACACAGTTCTTAATTTGCTATCAAGTCATTTAATTGTTTTTATTTTTCAAATATTAAAAGCAAATACAACAAACTGGTTTTACAAACAATAATTTTCAAAGAAAATAGAAAACTTATCTTTGATTATATATGAATTATTTTACTATAAAATATGTTAATTTATAACTTAATCAGTATTGTCTATAGTGTTGTTTGAGATGAGCATGTACATAGTTCTTTATTTTGATTGTTTTGAGGGTTTATTTGGGCATAGTTCTATCTTCCCAAAACTCTGATTTTTATTTTGAACATGGTTATATACTTTCTATAAAATAATTTCTACATTAGACATGATTCAGTGTTACCTATTTCATAATTGCACATTTGATCCACATAAAGTGATCTGTAATTTGTATGTATTTCCTAATTTAGGATTTGAATATATTTTTGTCTTCCTTGTGGAACAATTTCAATTTTGCTAACAGTTCTCCCTAATGAACAATTTTGATGTTGAACAAAGATCCATAAATTCTATGGAGTAAATGCAATTTGAATATCTTTCAATATTCGCCATGGGATAATTTTAATAGGAACACGTTTCACTGTTACAAATGAAGTCGTTTTAAGTTATACACACTTCACTATTCCATATAAAGTCATTTTAATTTTGAGCTCAGCTCATTTGTCACTATGAAGTATTTGTGATTAGAGAATATTTTAAAATCTTGAGAAATAGACAATAGACAATGCTGTAGCAGATTTTCTGGTGGGTTGTTCAAACCCAATTGGTTGCCTCTTTTAGCTCCCTAGTGCCATTCAGTCACAACCAGGAATATCAGAAATTTCAGACAAATTATCTCTGTACAGCCAACCCAGATGTACATGCAGATCTATGTAGGCACAGTGACCAGGGTTTAATATCTGGCTGCATCCATAATCCTTAGTTTGGCAAAATATTTAAGGATTATACAAATAAAAATGATGAAACATAAGTGTTCAACTTAGAACATTAAATCATTTAAAATTAATATTCATAGTTTGTGGCTAACAAAAAATGTCCTTATCCATTCTGACTTATACATTTAACAAGGGTCCCATGTGCCATTTGTCTTTATTCTAATAAGAAGATAATTTTTATTGTAATAATTTTATATACTGGTAGTTAGATTATAGATACTACTAAGGTTATTATAAAGGACTGAAGGTCAAAATGAAATGCCATTGCCCTCTGAATACAGAAATTTACAACCTCACAATGTCTTGTTGCAGCTCTGTTTTGCTTTTAAATTAACCCAGTGATTCACTTCTGCCGAACACTACATTGGAGAATCTCCCAAGCCCCTACACACTTGGCCACCATTCAAATTAACTAACAGTACAACAGATTTTATGCCATACTAGAGCATCTAAATTATGTCCTGTCCATGGTGTTAAATAATAAAAAGTACACTATAAGAATTTAAACTGAGATAGTTATTCATGGTGTCCTCAATTGATCCCTTGATGCTTGAGTAAAGTATTGTGGGTTAAAATTAAATGTCATGTTAATTTTAGTAGTCTGGTTAACATTATAATCACATATAACTATTGTTAAGCACTGTGGTATAGATTTATTAATTGTCATTTATTTTATTTTTGTAATACTCTTTTTGTTCTTGTTCCTTAATATTTTACTGGTACTGATGGATTTTATTGAAATACAAATATGAAGCAGGGTTAATGATTAGTTATTATTTGTTTAAACAATTATAACTGTTTTTGCTTTAGCTAACGGTCTGGATTAGGTGATTACGCAACAGATTGGAGCAGCCTGTAATATCACACAGAATCCCTAAGCCAATAAGAACAGAAATACGGAAGATTGATACTTTCTGAACTTGCACCTGTAGCAGCCACAACAAACCACAGTTCATTAACATAAGAACTGAGCATTATCATAAAAAACTCTTTAACTATTAACTACTGAGACAAAGACATACAAAGAGACAAAAAGTGTTGTATAAAATGGACCAAAGTAGGATTTCAACAGGCCAAGGCTATGAAATAAATTTAAACATCCTTCATAAAGATGGAAAAATTGCTGATCCCACCCATGTAATTTATAATGGCTGCATCATAAATGTATATACAAATTGTTCAAAGGGACATTATACCCAAAATTCTATTTGTCATAAAAAAAAGTTTCACTTTGCATTAAAAAAACTTTCACTTGTCTACTTTTTCTGTAATTTAACTTAAAGATTCCAGCATTTCTACTACTCTTAAAAAAAGATGGCATGCATTCCATGGAATACAGAACCTTGACCCTAAAACATGCTGCACAGTAATTGGATTATATGTGCAGGAGCTTGTTTATATTAATTTCTAAATGGGCACAGCAAAGACAATAACATGAACAACATTTTAGTTTTTTTTTTCTAGGGGCATGACTCAGAGCTTTGCAAATAATGCATATTTTTTTAACAAAACAATGATTTGAAATTATTTTCAAATATATATTTTGTATGCAAATCTCTTGCAACTAAGTAAATACTAATTTATGATGCATACATAACAAATATATCATTAAACTCAGGGTTTTTTTATCATTAGGAGTTATGTATATTTTGGAAAGACGAAATATGAAAACCTCACAAAAATCATGCACTATATTTCACATGGGAATACTAAAGAATTGGATTGGACCCACCCAGGGTTAGAAAGTAAAACTGGTATATATTTTAATTGCAAGTAGGATTGTAAACCTTTCATATACCCTCTCAGTGTCAGAAAATATGACACAACATAAATATTGAGACAAACAAATATATATCCATTAATTAAAAGGATAATCAAGTAATATTTGTAATATTATAATAAAATAAAAATGGCAAGTAAGCAGTAGCGTCATTTTGAAATTACATTATATTTCCTACAAACGAACATACAGTATTGTATGTTTTTGCAACTTTAAATAGAAAACATTGCTTAATATTTTACTTGCAGAATAAATTTACATATCTTTGCAAGCTTTTATACCTACAGAAGGTCTTATATGTTAAGGGAGACTTCATGATATACTGAAATACAGATAATAGTAATTTATATTAACAATGTACTCACGCACCAGTTTTCTTAATTACACACTTCATAAATTAGTGCACTGTAGTATTATGAGAAGCCAGAGTGTTCTTCCCAGCACACTCTGGATTTTACTTCCCCAATTGCTACCAATTAGAAAATGGGTGATTTTATTTTTTTATTATTACCATTTTATATATCTATCTGTGTGAGAGCTGGCAATCAGTCTCAAAGGAAGACAAACAGACTGATAGATATGTAAATAGATACTGTACATAGACAGACGGATAGACAGACAGAAATAGGTGCAGACAAACAGACAGAGAGAAATATACTGTAGATAGATAGAAAGAAATATGATAGAACAAAATATAGATAGATAGGTAGATAGATGATAGATGGATAGATAGATAGATAGATAGATAGATAGATAGATAGATAGATAGTACTTCCCAGATATAGACTATTGCATTTCATTTGCAACATCACAGACAGAGTTTGGTGACATTTTCATCACAGGAGCAAAGTAGTGATTTCACTCTTCATAATAATAGATATAGTATCTTATTGAAAATCTTACATGATTAATGGCATTACATAATTTAGTAAAAATTACATCAGTGACAAAATTTATAATGTAACATATGTCATCCTGAATTTCATCTCAAATAACATCATAAATTGAATCAAGTGACAATATTGAATAAAAAAAATACTATACTGACACCTCACATCATCTCCAATGACTCATATTTCACTGAAACAGCACTGTATATGCTAGAACTGATGCTGCACTGTAACATGTCTATACTGCATGTGTAAATCATCATGAGGTATACTATGCCACACCTGTTTTACCAAAATTACTGTATAAAAAACTTCTAATAATATTGTACATTGTGCAAACACTGCTGCCATATAGTGTTTAAAAGCATTCTTCATATATAGTTCCCCAGACATGTGCACGCTACCTACCTAGGTATTCACTTCAATAAATCATACCATGAGAATGAGGTTAATGTGATTATAGAATTTAAATTATTTTATTTTTTAAATGTGTGAAGCTACTTATGCAGCTTTTTAGGCTATGTGGAGAAGGTTCTCATGAGTGAGCCTTCAACCACATATTTAAGAAGCAGAAACTGTTTTGTTTTTTTTGCCTCTCCCCCATCTCAGAGGTGTTGAGTTCAATGACCCCGATACTTGCTCATTCTGGGTGATTAAAATGCCCTGCTCTTGAGCAATTTGTTGCACAGGAGCAGGGGGTGTAATTGCCCAATAGACCTCTTGTACAGTGTTAAATTTCAACATGCAATGCAGCACTGCAAGTGGTGATTGCAGAGCGACAGGTTTACTATTTGTGAACCTGTCTGTCTGCAATAATGATGCATTTTGCCCTTTGAAGCTGTATGCTGTTTACTATGCTCCAGCAAAGCTCTCCTAGGGCACTGCAAGAGTAGACACGTGCAAGGCTACAAAAATAGGTTCCGCCCAATTTTTTGGACCAAATATTCAGAAAAATTAGTTTTACGAATATTCGGCTGCCGTGCTATTCAGTATTAATTTAATTTTAATTGAAATGAATTCCTCACATTTACATTTCTTTTTGTTAAACAAATGTAAAAACGTTCACCTGTAGCGTCATATATCTACCTCTAGTGTGCTGGAGAGCCACATTAATCCCCACACTTCTTCACAAAGCCATGGGCCACACTACTAGGAGGCTAGCGTGCACTAAACCTCAGCCCAGTGCTGTGAAGAAGGGTCAGGCTTAGGGTGGCTCCACAGCATACTATAAGTAAGTGTAGCTCGCTAAGGAGCAACGCTAATCCTGACCCTTCCACAGAGCCGAGGCCTTACTAATAGAATGTTTTGCGCACACTAAGACTCCTATTAGTTCAGCCTGAAGCTCTGTGAGGAGGTGTCAGAATTAGGGCTGCTCTCCAGCACGCTGGAGGTAAGTATTTTAATCTCTAAGGTAATTTAAAGGAAACAAATGAATATTGATGTATTCCGTCAGTATTTATTCATTTTCTTTCAATTTTGTGATGCAATTGCTCAGATATTCATTTTTTAAAAATGAAACGAATATCCCTGTTTCATTAATAAATTTGCATTTGTAACTAATCAAATGCACATGTCTATTAAAGACACATTAATGCAGTTTTTGAAATATGCATAATTTCTATTAGCAATTGAAGGGACATTAAACTGCTGAGTACTACTACAGTAGTATGGTTACTACTCACCATCCTAGTGTTATCCTCTTGAATCTTCAGCTGTATTCAAAGTTGTTCTCTTATTTTCACCCTTTACAATTATCAGTTAGTGAAGCTCTGCATCTTCACACTGGGTGCCGCCATCTTGGAGATTAAATTTGTTATGTAACTTTTAAACTGTGCAAAAACATGGAAAATGTAACACTTCTGCCTATATTATGTGAGCTAAACTGAAGTGCAATGTACAGCTGTCAAAAACCCTGTAACATCACAGATCTATGAAAGTGCACTGATTCTGTCACAGAATGCAACAATACACAAGCTACAAGATGGCAGCGCCCAGTATAAAATGCAGATCTTTACTACCTGGATCTGTAGTGAGATATAACAAGAGAACGGCTTTAAAGAGAGCTGCAGGTACAGGAGGGAAAATAAAAGCATAGTGAGTAGTAACCATAATACTATAGTTGTACCCAGCAGTTTAATGTCCCTTTAAGTACTGAATTACAAAATAATTAAATACAAACACTTTTTAAACAGTTAACTCTAGGGCTGTAAGCTAAAATGTTTTGCATCCCCTCAGGCAAAAAAACTCCTACATAAATAATACACGTATTATTATTGTAATACGATGATTGAACTTTCTCATTAAGCGCCTCCATATGTAGCAAAAGGTTGTGCCAGCATGCTGACCAAGCAAAAGTCAAAGATACACAGCAACCAAAAAAGTATACAGTAAAATATATCATTCACAGGATCAAAACAGCACTGAGTAGCATCACATCGCTAACCTTCTGAGTTAGTACATAACATAAAGCAAGTGACAACGTTTTGCAAGATGTTTGTTTGCAACATTTTTAGGGGTGCATTTTTAATACAGTAATCTTTAATCGGTTTTGGGTAAATTAGTAAATATGCTTTAATGTCTTGACAGAAAAAAAGGCTATTCAAACCTGCAACTGTTTACATAACCAGTAGATCAGTTCAAAGATTTGGCACTCAAATGTTTAATCCATGAGTAAAAATGAAAGGGAAGCACATGAAGAGACTATCAACCCCCTGTGCCCCCCCCATCAGGCCCATCACAGCTCACTAAGACCTTCTGCTGTACTTTGTTTTTTGCTTGTGGGTTTAAAATGTGGTTCAAAACCCTGTGCACTAATCAACTGTTGTTCTTTTCTTAAGGTATAAGGTTTGAAGAGGAGGTTAGACCTGATGCCATACAGTGAAACTACTGATGTATAGTATGTTTTGTTTGCTTTTCAACTTACACCATTAAACATGTACATCAGAAGGGACATAAAAATGTTAAATTCTTTAAAGTGTTAGAACATCTTAATATTGCACTAATGCTTCCATATGCTTATCACCTGTAAAGTGATTAAACACAATTAAATTCAGCTTCAGAGCAGCAAAGCACTATTGGGACCTAGCTGAAGACATTTGGTGAGCCAATGACGATAGGCATATATGTATAGCTCCCAATCGCCCGTTAGATTACAATAATATTTTGCTGCTCTAAGTATGCTTTTTAGCAATGGATACCACGAAAACCAAGCCAATTGCTTTATATGGAACAAGATTTTATTTTTTTTCCTTTCAAGACATTTTAAAGAAGCTTCTCTTTACAGTACACAAATTGGGTTTGTTATCAAACATCAGGTGCACCAAGATATCAATAAAGAACAAGTCTTGCATATCTACTCTTGATAAGAATACTGTTACTATAATACAAATATAAATGTTGATACCAAATAATCAAACAACATTTTCTCCAAAGCTGTTCTATTTATTTCAATTCTAGTAAATTATTTATGGGTATCTCAGGTATTCTTAAAAGCCTTAGTGAATTTTAGTTTACCAACACACTGGGAAGCCATACAACTTATCTACTATATTATTATCAAAATAACACTGAAGAAAAACAAATTTCTTACACTTTGCTTAAGGGGTATTGTTTAATACCATTTGTGGAACTGAAAATTATAACCTCTCACATAAAGGTCAAGTGAACTAGCAATTATACAACAATATCTCTGCATTGTTATCTCACAAAATACTGATAGTTGTATGAACAAATAAAATATGTATGTATTTTAAGATGCAAAAAAATGATCTTCCATAGAATCATCTGTCTAAGAAATACCAAGGAAATACATTGAATACTATTAACAAACAGCTCTATAAATGGATGAATAATTTAACTGAGTCTAACGATTATGCACACTCTGATCTAACAAGCTCATTATTACAGAATAATTGAAAGAACCATCTTTTTAAAATTAAAATAATGACATGCTCTAGGTAGTACAATGTTGTATAAGTATTATCATAAAATGTTATAACTGAGTCATTTCAGTCTATTGGTTGGCTGTAGATCTGACAAAATATCCTAAAATGCTAATTTTGATTAACAACTATTGTTAAAAAAAAAAAAGAAATACAGGTATTGAGCCCCAAACAAAATACAATGGTTCCATAACTTCATCTTCACTACCCTCTCCATTGGTTATAAAAATACTGCGTGAGAAATCAGACATATTGAGAACAGTTTTACAGTAGGTAACAATGCCTACTGATATCATTTAAATAAAGGTAAATTCACAGTAGAAACATTGAGAATCACATGCTTACAAATCAGCACTTATGCTGTTCATGGAATACCATTCACACGCTGACAACCAATATATACATTTTCATATAAGAAATGTGTAATTGGACAAGACACTCAGAAGTATGACATAAAATATATTGAATATAAGCCCCCAGAACCTTCCTTGGAATGCCCTGCCCTAAAGTGTATGCCTTCTAAATGTCTAGTACTAAAGGGAAGGTTTCTGTGGATAATCTATTAAACCTTAGTTCTTGGACAGTTAAGTGTGAACTCAGATTAAGACACAGACAATGAAAAAAAATCATGCAGTCTGTCATTAGTAGTTTTCCAATACTATTAATTAGCCTTTATGTCACTTAGCTCCCTCCCCATCTGTAATTTTATTCTTATGCCGGATTGATCCACGTCAAACATGATTCTTTATTGACTGTCCCACCTGCAAGGCACCTACATGGCTTCCAATACACAGGGGAATAAAAAGTAATAAAATAAATATATATTACCCTATACAACCATTGCTATCTCTGCTCCTTTTACATCTCTACTTATCTAAGGACTAACTCATCTCCACATCTCCTGTTACCTATTCTCATGCCCCCTACAAGACTTTTCACCTATTCTGCAGTAAACACGTTTTTCCCTCTCAGACTCTTGCCAAGTCTTTATATTTTTAAAAGCTCTCTGAAAAGTATTGTATTTGTCTGGTTTAATAAAATCTTCCCATACTCCACCAATGAGACTAACTGTTCTGCCTGCACCCATATAATCCACTTTAATATTTATTCAATCTATCAGTGATCACACCATCATCAATTAAGTGACTGGACTGGGACCAAAAATAGGCCTGGGCATTTTAAAGCACAGCAGCCAACTACCCGTTTGTTATTTAACCATACCCCAAAACTTTAAAGTGTTTGATTTACAAAAACATTTTAAGCCTGTAACACCCTTTTCAACACCCATCTGTCACTGTATTTTGTAAATAGGTTGTCACTAAAAAAAAAAAATGAATGTAATAAAAAAAGAACAGAGTTTATTGAAGTTCACATTTAAATGAGTAATAACTACTAACTAATTAGCGTGTGTAGTCACATGGCAATTGTCATCCCACTTAAAAGGACAGTCTACACCAAAATTTTTATTTTTTAAAAAGATAGACAATCCCTTTATTACCTATTCCCCAGTTTTGCATAACCAACACTTATATACTAATATACATTTTACCTCTGTGATTACCTTGTATCTAAGCCTTTTCTGACACTCCTTTATCACATGGCTATTTAATTATTATCTATTGACTTGCTTTTAGCCAATTAGTACTGTGTCATGCAGAACTCCATGGGAGTGAGCACAATGTTATCTATATGGCACACATGAATTGGCAGTGTCTTGCTGTGAAAAGCTAATAAAAAAGAATGTGATAAGAGGCTGTCTGTAGTGGCTTAGAAACTGGAAGAAAATTAGCGGTTTAAATGTTTTAAGGTATATTAATATAAAAATGTTGGTTGCGCAGAGCTGGGGAATTGGTAGTAATGGTGTTATCTATATTTTTAAACAATAACAATTCTGGTGTAGACTGTCCCTTTAAGCTGCCCTATCAGAGAGAAATATAACACACATACATCAACAGGCACCCACACCCCAGACATTCACAATCACACAAAAGCAGTAAACCAGAGACATCAGCCGGCCCCATCAAAAGGAGCTACTTCTCTGTGACTTATCCATCCCCCCTTGGTTATCCCACAACAGAGAATATGCACTAGTGAAGCCTTCCTGTACAGATATAGTGACATAGAAATGGGGTCCAAGGTAGTGCAGGCCATGACCTGACACAACAAGGTAGTTAAAGGAAAAGCAGGGCTGGCCTTACTACATTTACAAAAAATAATGTTGGCAGATGGGCAGGGCTAAGTAAATTGTAGAGGCCCAATGAGCAAATGCCCTGTATGTCCAAAGCTCAAATAACCAAATTACTGTGTACATCAGAAGTAACAAACAGCTAGATTACAAGTTGCATTGAGCTCCATACCGTACACAATTCAAGCGCTGTTTTGACGTGCACACTTTCCCCATAGACATCAATGGGGAGAAGGTGTCAGAAAAAAACCTAACACCTGAAGCGCGGGATGAAAAGCTCCGTTACGCAATCCCATTGATGTCTATTGAAGAAAAAAAAGATACATTTAAACCTAACACCCTAACATAAACCCCACATCTAAACACCCCTAATTTGCCACCCTCAACATCGCCGGCACCTACTTAAAGATATTAACCCCTAATCTGCCGCTCCCGATATCGCTGCCACAGAAATAAATCTATTAACCCCTAATCTGTCGCTCCCAATATGGCGGCCACTATACTAAAGATATTAACCCCTATTCCCCTGCACCCCAACATCACCCACACTATAATAAATCTATTAACCCCTATTCTGCCACTCCCCGACATCGCAGCAACTAAATAAAGCTATTAACCCCTAAACCTCTGGCCTCCAACATCACTACCACTAAATAAATCTATGAACCCCTAAACTGCCAGCCCCCCACATCGCAACAATCTAAATTAAACTATTAACCCCTAAACCTAACTGTAACCCTAAACCTAAAACTAACAACCCCTAACATTAACATAATTAAAATAGAGGTACATTAAAGTTACAATTATTAACTAAATAATAGCTATTTAAAACTAAATACATACTTACCTTTGAAATAAAACCTAAGCTAGCTACAATATAACTAATAGTTATATTGTAGCTAGCTTAGGTTTTATTTTTATTTCACAGGTAAGTTTGTATTTATTCTAACTAGGTAGACTAGTTAGTAAATAGTTATTAACTATTTAATAAATACCTAGTTAAAATAAATACAAACTTACCTGTGAAATAAAACCTAAGCTGCCTTACACTAAAACCTAACATTACAAAAATTAAAACTAACATTACAAAAAATAAGACTAAAATTACAAAAAATAAAACTAACATTACAAAAAATAAAAAAACACTAAAATTACAAAAAATAAAAAAACCTACCATTACAAATAATAACAAACGAAATTATACAAAATAATAAAAATTATTCCTATTCTAAATCCCTTTTAAAAAAATAAAAAACCCACCCCAAAATTAAAAAGCCTCGTCTATAATAAACTACCAAGGGCCCTTAAAAAGGCCTTTTGTATGGCATTGCCCTAAATAGCTCTTTTGCTACAAAACAAAACAAACACCCCCTAACAGTATACAAACCCCCACCTCTAAACCCACAAAATAAAAATAAAGTAAAACCTAATTACCCATTGCCCTGAAAAGGGCATTCAGCTCTTTTATGACATGCCCAACCCCTAATCTAAAAATAAAAACCCAACATAAAAAAAGAAAAAAAAAACATTACACAAAATAACAAATTATTAAAAATAATAACAAATATTCATATTCTAATACCCATTTTAAAAGAAAAACACCCCAAAATAAAAAACCTAATCTATAATAAACTACCAATAGCCCTTAAAATGGCCTTTTGTAGGGGCATTGCCCTAAGTTAAACAGTTCTTTTAACTGAAAAAAAAAATACAAAGTCCCACTAACATTACAAACCCCTACCCCCCAAACCCACAAAATAAAATAAAACTATCTAAAAAAACTAAGCTAACAATTGCCCTGACAAGGGTATTTGTATGGGCATTGCCCTTAAAAGGGCATTTAGCTCTTTTGCATTGCCCTGAAAACGGCATTTAGCTATTTTACAAATAGCCCAAACCCTAAACTAAAAAAAAAACACACACAAAAAACCTTAAAAAAATCACTAACATTAAACCCTGAAGATCCACTTAAAGTTGTTGAAGTCCCGCTTGAAGGATCTTCATGCCGGCGGCTCCATCTTCATCCAGGTGGCAGACGGCTCCATCTTCATCCAGGTGGCAGACGGCTCCATCTTCATCCAGGTGGCAGGCGGCTCCATCTTCATCCAGACGGCAGGCGGCTCCATCTTCATCCAGACGGCAGGCGGCTCCATCTTCATCCCGGCGGCGCAGAGCGGGTCCATCCTGAAGACATCAGGTGCAGAGCATCCTCTTGATGCGGTCGCCGCCATACACTGAATCTTCAATGCAAGGTACACGATTCAAATTGGCATCCCTCGCATTCATTTTGTCTGATTTGATTTTGGAAATTCAAATCATCCAATAGGATGAGAGCTACTGAAATCCTATTGGCTGTTCAAATCAACCAATAGGATGAGAGCTACTGAAATTCTATTGGCTGATTTGAATAGCCAATAGGATTTTAGTAGCTCTCATCCAATTGGCTGATTTAAATTTCCAAAATCAAATCAGTCAATAGGAATGTAAGGGACACCATTTTGAATCGCGTATCTTGCATTGAAGATTCAGTGTACGGGGGCGACCATATGAAGAGGATGTTCCACGCCGGATGTCTTCAGGATGGACCCACTCCGCACCGCCGGGATGAATATAGAAGATGCCGCCTGGATGAAGATGGAGCCGCCTGCCACCTAGATTAAGATGAAGCCGTCTGTCACCTGGATGAAGATGGAGCCTCCTGGATGAAGATGGAACTGCCGAGATGAAGATCCTTCAAGCGGGACTTCAACAACTGTAAGTGAATCTTCGGGAAATAGTGTTAGGATTTTTTAAGGTTTTTTTGGGTGTTTTTTGTTTCTAGTTTAGGGTTTGGCCTACTCATAAAAGAGCTAAATGCCCTTTTAAAGGCAATGCAAAAGAGCTAAATGCCCTTTTAAGGGCAATCCCCATACAAATGCCCTTTTCAGGACAATGGGTAGCTTAGGTTTTGTTAGAGTTAGGTTTTTTATTTTCGGGGGTTGATTGGGTGGTGGGTTTTACTGTTGGGGGGGTCTTTGTATATTTTTACAGGTAAAAGAGCTGTTTAACTTAGGGCAATGCCCTACAAAAGGCCCTTTTAAGGGCTATTGGTAGTTTATTGTAGGCTAGGGGGGTTTTGTAATTTTTATAGTAGTGTTAGGAATTTTTTAATGTGTAATTTAGTTTATTTAATTGGTAGTTAGTTTAATTTTAGTGTAATAGTGCTATTAGTTTAATTCTTAGTTTAAACTTAGTTTTTTAAATTTGACAGGTAAGTTTTAATTTAATTTAAGATAGGGAAATTGTAATTTTAATATAAAGTTAAGGAGACGTTAGGTTTAAGGGTTACTACTTTAAATTTGTTTATTGCGATGTGGGGGGCATTCGGTTTAGGGGTTAATAGGATTATTTAGTATATTTTGTTGTGGGGCTTGTGGTTTAAAAGTTAATAGGTTTATTATAGTGGTAGCGGTGTAGGGCTTAATACCTTTAGTATAGTGTGGGCGATGTGGGCGGGCAGCAGATTAGGGGTTAATTATATTTAAATAGTGTCTGCGATGCGGGAGGGCGGCGGTTTAGGGGTTATTAACTTTACTATAGTGGTGACGATGTCAGGGAGTGGCAGAATAGGAATTAATAAATTTTATTAGTGGTAGCGATGTCGGGAGAGGCAGATTAGGGGTTAATAAGTTTAATATAGTATTTGCGATGTGGGAGGGCCTTGGTTTAGGGGTTATAGGGGTTAATATGCAGATTATGGGTGTTTAGCGTACTTTGTGACAGTTTAGTTATGAGTTTTGTGTAACAGTTTGGTTGCGTAAAACTCATAACTACTGGTCTCAGTTTGCGAAACGGATCTTGTCGGTATAGGCTACAACGCAAGCTTTTTAGCCTCACTGCAAAACTTGTAATACCGGCACTATGGAAGTCCCATGAAAAAATGTAATTTTTATGAGTGCGGGACTGACGATGCATTACAGGTTAAAAGGCTTGCGGTACAACTATACCGACAAGACTTGCAATGGTTGCGGTGCTGTTTTAATTGAAATTACCATTTTTTCAGCGTTGAAACACGAACGCAAAACTTGTAATTTAGGTGTATAATATGATTAGTGTTAACTATACCAAATGTATATAAACATATGAATCCACTGTGCTGACATAAATTAATAATAATTCTAATATAATTGTAAAAAAAGTATTTCTTGCATTGTACCTCATTTTGTATGCATAAAGACATATTTTCTGTTTTAAATGGTTCATAATTATAACATCTGTAATTGTCTTAAGGCAATATTTAATATTTTCAGGCATGTTAGGCTGGAATACAGTTTAAATGTTCCAACACTAGGCCATTACAAATTCTTAAAAAAATAAAATCAAAATCAAAACAAAATTCATTTTAACTTCTCTTACAAAAAGCTTCCTAAAACTGCATCCGTTATTAGAAGCAACATAGCATATGGATATAAATATAGCACATGAATATATCAAATTAAATGCTGTAGTACAAATGTCAAAGTAATATTATCAGAGTCGGGAAATCACATTTTTTTTCTAAATTAGCATTTAAAAAAGTGCCAAAAGCCTCTTATATTTTAGACTTAATATGTAAATGCAAACACGTAGTTGAAATGTTAGTAGAATAACACCTGGAAACTGCATAGGCAATGCTTAAATCATGTAGTGAAAGCTTTGCATAATGCAAATCTGTTGTAGTTAAGCTTTCTTTATTGCGCTGTAGATTGCTCCAATAACATAGTGCTAAATATTAACTTTATTTTAATACTAAAATGTATTCGCTAATTTAAAAAAAAAAAAATACATTCCCTAAATTTAAAAAGTAAAACCTCTACCGCTTTCGTACATTTATGCAAGTTTCCCATGTATATTTATTAGTCCTTAAATTTTAAACATTTTGAAAAGCAAAACATGTCATAGATTGATGCATTCCTTGGTAAAATGTCATCTTAAAGCAATGCGATTTAAATCATGAAATGTCATTGCTTGCAGTGTAAATATCACGTATGTGGTTTATTAGTATAACCCAAATTACTAGTCTGACAATGCTAAACGCTAAGAATTGTTCATGTTGCAGACATCCAGCAAATGCACTAAAACTGTTGTAGTAGCAGACTGCTAAATATTGCCATCATATGCCTTAGAAAAAATAATAACATCTATCCATTTTTTGACACTCTTGTAAGGATGAATTTCTTCTTTGTGAATGTGCATAAGTCAACAAAAGATTTGTGTGCATAGAAAATAAATTGAGAAAAGGGGAGAGAAAGACAGATGTCATAAGAACCGATAATCAGTAAAAAGTGCCAGGTTCCTATAGGTAATAAAACTAGCAGAAGAGTTTTGTATTTTTATGTAGTGCACAAATTTCTTAACTGTAACAGTAAATAATAATTATGTAAATTAATTCAGCTGACATAGTTAAAGTTTTGTCCATGAAAATAAATGATGTATAGTAAAACGCAAACCTTTTCCAGGAAGTCTATTATTGCAAAAAGGTTCCTCTGGGCTTCACATGGGAGGGGGCAAGCTTTCATTGTCTACAATATCTCTTTTAAAGGTCAATATGTGTGTAATAATATGCTATAGCATTTATTATTAAAAGACTGCTTATTTCACAGTATGAGGCCAATTTATCAAATGTCGGTCATACGCTGCTGGCATTTAACATTGCACAAGCATTTCTTGTGAAATGCTTGTGCAATGCCACCCCCTGCACATTCACAGCCAATCGGATGCTAGCAGGAGTTGTCAATCATCCGGATCGTATCAGGATGATTGCAGTGTGCCACTTTAGAGGTGGCAGACGAGTTAAGGAGCAGTGGTCGTATGACCACTGCTTCTTAACTTATGTTTCCAGTGCACGCCCCCGGTGACCCTGCCCATGATCCCGTCCCCTTCTTACACCTGGATTACATCGATGGCTGGCCACCCGCCTCCCACTTCGGCTCCCACCCACCAACGATCACAGCCATCAATGTCCGATGCAGAGAGGGCCACAGAGTGGGGCATAAAGTGAAAGATTTAAGAATATGTTTAAGAATAAAAATCTGTTATTAATACAGCATTTTGTTTATTACACTGTAATGACCCTTTAATTTCACTGCATTTGTTACCATAACAAGTTGTATAATCTGATGCCAAAATAATATTGTATTGCATTAACTTGTAATACTTTTTATTAGTCTACAAATACAATTAAGAAAAATGAAAAAGAGGCCCTCAGAAATGTCCTATATGAGCTTCTATCTAAACCAACCCTTCCCTGGGTATAGTAATAAATAATAGTAAAACCTCAAAAAATATATATGAGGAGTGTTCAACAAAGGAGCAATATAGGACTGGAGGGTGATAAACAAAGCCAAAAACTCAAACAACAATTTTATTATTTTACTTAAAAAAATAGCAAACAAATAAAAAAAACTAGTTAGATCAATATTAAGAAAAATGGGGCGTCTCCCCTTTAAAAAACCTTAGATCAAAGAAAAACTAAGTGCATAGCATCAGATACTTGATAAACTTTAGGACATGCTAAATAGTAGCCATGATACATATAAACAATTTAGACAGTGATAAATAATGGCCTGTAAATATACTTATAAAAGACTATTGAAGATATGAGCAAGGGAGAGGGTATGGTTTTAGAGATAATAGGTATTCAGGATATAGGAACAGCAACTATTCTAGATTTTTTTTTTTTAATAAAATATTTTTTATTGAGACATGCGGGAGAGCATTACAATAATAAGACCACTAAACAAATGCGGCAAACATAGACAATACACATTTGAACATTGTGCGAAATACAAACAGGGTATATTCAGGGCAGTTTAAAATCCGGAAACTGTGCCTATCTGTCATGCAGAAATAAAGGTAATGCAACTATTCTAGATTTAATCCACAAAAAATTTACAACTATAGAGGTAGAAATGATACAAGTGATAGATATTATGACACATTTAGAGAAAGAGAGTTTATAGGAGTGAGATATCACAATACAGACAACAAGAGTAGGGTTTAAACCTCTCAAATAGATTTGAAAAACTACCAGTTGAACCCATTCCCTAAGAATTGAAAAGCATTTTCCCAAAAATCAGCTAATTTCAAACGGCCCACCCTTAAGAAAAAGAAACAGAGAAGAACAAGAGGAGGAAGAAAGGGAAAGAGATGAAGAGAACAAAATCGAAGCTAAATCGGGTGTTTTTAATAAAAAGTAAAAAGTAGTAGGACATTAACCACTGAAGAAGAAAAGGTACTTAATTTAGGCTTAAGCTTTGCACCAACAGCACGATTGAATAAATTCAATACCCACATACATATAAGTCAGTTCATAAGAAAGTTAACTCTTAAAAGATTTTATCTAAAAAATCCCATAGAGAGAATTATAACATTAAAACAGACCAATCCCATTGCAATAAACGCAAATCCAGAAATGAAACACACACATCTGAAACCAAAAATCCACTTCTATCCCACAAATGAAAAAGGAATAAATTTACCACTATTTAAGAAATTAGTGCATTAGTAACAAGAAAAGAAAGAAATACTCTAGAGACTCTTAAAAATTACAAATAATTAACCATCAAGCCGGTGGATAAGGGCGGGGGTGTTGTTCTTCTAGATACTAAAATATATATAGAATAAGCAAACAGCCTACTAAATTATGTTGACACCTACCAAGAACTTAAATTGGATCCTACAAAAAAGTTTATAGGGAGACTTACAGAAATTCTAAATGATGCCAAAGAGAAAGGGATAATTTTAAACAGGGAATACAATTTTCTAAATACAACATTTCCAAAAATCCCTGTTTTTTATTACCTACCTAAGGTACATAAAGATCTGGTTAACCCACCTGGGAGACCAATTATATCTGGCATTGGTTCAATTACAGCAAATGTATCCCAATACATAGACACATTCTCACAGCACTACGTTATAGTGTTGCCTTCATATCTAAAAGATACCACATACATATTACAATGCTTAAACCAAATTCAATGGGAAGAGGGTCTAATTATGGGAACATGTGTCGTCTCTTTCTTATATACAAGCATAAAACACGAATTAGGATTAGAAGCCACCAATTTATTTATGTCTAGGGATATCTCTCTAAGAAAAGAACAAAAAGAGTTCATTCTAATGGGCATTGAATTTATATTGAATCAGAATTATTTTTCCTTCAACAACAAATTTTAGTTGCAACCCAGAGGGACCGCTATGAGTACGAGATTCGCCCCAGATATGCTAACCTATTTTTAGGTAAGTGGGAGGAGGAATTCCTCTACACGCATAGGATGGGGGTGAGTCTCATACTCTATAGGAGGTACATTGATGATATCATTTTTATCTGGAAGGGGTCCACTTTGGACTTGGAAATTCTCCTAACAGAGATGAATGAGAATAATATAGGTGTAATCTTTACCCATACATTTAGCCTAGACAAAATAACGTTCCTGGATCTAGATCTCGAAAAAATGGATTACAGTATTATTACAAAGACACACTTCAAGAAAGTTGACGCTAATAACCTTATACACTCAAAAAGCTGTCACCTCGGCCAATGGGAAGATAACATCCCTAAAGGTCAGTGTTTGAGAATTAAGCGCCACTGTTTGAGACTGTCAGATTATGAAGACCAGGTACAAATACTTGAAAGAAAATTCCTTGAAAGAGGATATGACCATAAATTAATAGAAAAAGCTAGGGAACAAGTGGATTTGAAGGATAGAAAAAGTTTACTTTCCTATACAAAAAATACAAAACAAGAAAAACAAACTGATAGCACCAGTGAATTAAATGTACTGTTAGTGACAGATTTTAATTGTGATAATCACCTTTTTTAAAAAAAAGTATGAAGAAGCATTGGCATCTGATACAGACAAATCCTATTATAGGTGATAAGATACCTAGGTGCCCTAAAATTGTGTACATAAAAGTAAGGAATATGAAGAACATATCAGCTCCAAGTGATTTTAAAAATAAAAGACAAATAAAAGACAGTGACTTACAGGGGAGTTTACTGTATGGTTTTTCCCTGTTTTGGCGTAGGTCTTGTAAATTTAGTACGAAACACAAAGAAATGAAATCAAGACAGAATGAGTTTGTACATAACATTAAAGAGATAATAAGATTTCAAGATAAAGGTATAGTTTATATGATTGAGTGCACCTGCCATAAACAATATATTGGGGAGACCACTAGAACCCTAAGAGAGCGGTTACGTGAACATTTATACTGTATCGAGAAGGGAAAATTAGATACCTACCTATGTTGTTTTTAAATTACATGCTTTATCTGAATGATAAAACTTTAATTTAGATCTTGGTGGCCATTTAACAGACATGTGTCATGCAAACCACAACATCCTTTCTATTTTAGCAAATTATAAAAGTAATATTATCTGCTCACATGCTTAAAGGGATATTAAACTCTAAATAAATGCTAGATAGAATGATGCATTCAAAGATAAGATAGTCTGAGAATAAAACGTAGATGTATTTTTTAAAGATTTTTTTAGCTGTTTAAATATTGACAAAATAAGTGTAAAGTTTTAGTGTCTATAAAACAATGGGAGCTGCCATGTTGTAACTTAGGTTACCTTTTCTCCTGTGGCCAATGAGAGACATTTATAAATAGGTCCCAAGAGTGTGCAGCCAATAGCTATGTGGAATAGAACAATGTTCTGTACTCCCATTTCTAACAGGAACTGAAAAGCTCAGAATTTCAGAAAAGGGGATAAAATAAATAATGAAACTATATTGCAAAGTTTTTACAAATACGATTTATCATTTTATATTACTATGTCAGAAGTGTTTAATGTCCCTTTAAAATGTTGCAGCCCTAAGTTTGTAAAGAAACTGGTTCAAGATAATTGATAAATAACATTTACGATTTTAAGATTTCTTTTTTTATACAAACACATTAACCTACATTTCAAAATTAATCACAAAGGGTTCTTGGTATAAAAAAAAATAAACACTGAATTTCCCTCTGGCATAAAATTCCTTCCTTGTTTTTTGCACTTGGGTGTTTTAATATGTTCAGTACCCTGTACACTCAACAATCATGAACATTTTTAAATAAAATTGTATATACTGGATCCTCAATGGACAATAAATGTTCTTTAAAAAAATATAACTATATATATTTTTAAAGGGATAGGAAAGTAAAAATTAAATTTGCATGATTCAGAAAGAGCACATCATTTTAAGACACTTTTGAATAAACTTCTATTTTCAAATGTGCTTCATTCTCTTTGTATGCATCGTTGAAAAAGAATATGCATATATCCTACACTAGTGGAAGCTAGCTGCTGATTGGTGCCTTTGCACATTTTTCTCTTGTGATTGGCTTACTAGATGTGTTCAGCTAGCTGCCAGTAGTACAATGTTGGTCCTTTAGCAAAGGATAACAAGATACTGAAGCAAATTTGATAATAAAAGTAATTTGAAAAGTTGTTTAAAATTGTATGTTTTATCCAAAATCATGAGTTTCCTGTCCCTTTTAGGCCTTATCTTTTTCCTGTATATTGTCAGTTGCAACCTTTCCATGTTAGCAAATTGATCAAATACATTGTATTACACAAGATAAATGAGCAAATGTTGCACAGTTTGCCAGTTGAAATAGACTCAAAAGTTGTCCCTTGAGTATCATAACTACTAACAATTTGTAACAGTAAATTTGAGACTGTCTTGCTAACCTTTTACTGTTTTTTGCTTTTTTTTTGCTTGCTCCAAAATTATAATGTCACCTGCAGCATTACATTTTTGCAACAGTATAACATAATTTACCACTAGATTCCAAATTGTTTATTCCATCTATGAGAATTAAATTATTCCTTGTAGCAAATAAATCTCCTACCTCTGCTCAGTAAGTAAAAAGTAGCCTAAACTCATTAAAGCTCTTGCGTTGTGAGATACTTCTGCCAGAATTAACAGCTTTGTGAGGTCCCTTGTAACACTCTAGAAAGGAAAATGTTCCTTTGAAAGCAGTGGCATTCACTTAGGGATGTTTCCTAAACAGCAGGAAAAGGCGAGACAAATATGGTACAATACAGCATGCAAATGAGATGCAAGTTTAAATAACTTTATCCTTTGCATTTTCTACATAATATAGTATATAGTATTATTCTATGTCATATAATATGCTATATAAAATAGTTTTCACAATGTCAGTTAGTAAGGTGATCATATGGAAGGTGCGCCTCTTTTCACTTGATTGGGAAATGTACCGGTATCTGAGTACTGCTCCAGCTCCTCTCATGGCACAACCAGACTCTGCCAAGTAACTCTCACTTGTTAAAATTGGCTTTGAATTGTGTACTTTGAACTAGAAGCTTAATTTTTTTAGCTGTCAGTACAACTAGAAAGTACATGAAAAGTAGAATTACTACACACTGATTATAGCATAGGCATGGGTGTCCACAAGAGGGGCAAGGGGGGCATCCCCCCCACAGATTCCCCTCTCCACCTGGTGTACAAATTGCAGAAAAAAAGATAATTTCATGTATTTTTTCCTCTTTTAATCCCCCAGAATGTAGCTACATTTTAGAAGAAGAAGCACAATATTCTTGTAGTTATTTAGCATTCTGGAATTTGTAGTTCACTATTTCACTCTCAGTATTATGATTCTGCAATTAGGAACTCTAATTCCTAGCATGCATGGTACAGTGGTGGGGAGTGAGCTTCCTGGAAGGCAGATAGCTTTGCATGAGTTCACGCCCCCTCCTCCATGCTGTGTGTATAGTGCCCCAGGCTCTGGGGAAGTGAGCTGGGTGTATTGGCTGACCCTTTACAGAGGTTTATATATTTATTTGTATGGTCAGACCCCCTGCCCAAGTGGTAGTGGGGGGAAGGGGTGGCTCTCTCCTTCAGACACTGCTTCCTCTGCTGCACTGTCACATGAGGGTCTACACTTCAGCCACACTCCTAGATCTGACAATAGACAAGTATGTGGTGTTGATATTTTACTTTCCTCTTGTTGCACCTTTCAACAAATACATCCATTCTCTTCCCTCACATTTTCTTCATTTGAAAGACACATGATTTGCTTATTATACCGCCCCCCTGGCTCCGCAACTCTATTTCTAGATCACTTCGCCGCCTGGTTACCTTACTTTCTTTCCTCAGATACCCCTGCTCTCATGCTCGGTGACTTCAACTTCCCTGTTGATTATCCCACTGCCTCCTCTGCAAAACAACTTCTGCAACTCACTTCCTCTTTTGACCTGTCACAATGGACTGACTCTCCCACTCACAAAGATGGTCACTCCCTTGATCTGATTTTCAGCTATCAATGCACTATCTCAAACTTTACAAACTCACCTTTTCCTCTTTCTGACCACCACCTCCTCACTTGTACCATCACCTCCCTCCCTTCAACTCCCCCTCCTTCTACCCCTCACACTAAACTTCACAGAAGAATCAAGTCATTAGATCAGCAACAACTCGCTAGCTCTCTCGTACCTCGTCTCTCTTACATCCCCTCCTTTCCTGTCCTGATGAATCCATCTGGCACTATAACTCCACCCTTGCATCAGCCCTTGATAACCTGGCCCCACCTACCATAGCTCGGAAAACATACACTCATCCTCAGCCCTGGCATACTCCTGACACGGTGCCTATGTAGATGTTCCCATTAGGTTGAGCGACACTGGAGGAAATCTCGGACTTCTGCTGACTTTCTTTATTATAAGTTCATCTTGAACTTTTACTATTCTGCCCTTAATCTATATAAGCAACATTACTTCTCTACTCTTATCTCTACTCTTTCTTCAAACCAAAAACATATGTTTTCCACATTCAATACTCTTCTCTGCCCACCCCCACATCCCACCACAACTTTTCTCTCAGCCCAAGATTTTGCCAGCTACTTCAAAAACAAAATCGACTCCATCTGAACTAAAATCAGCTCTCAACATACTATCGGTCTCCCACCCCCTCAAAAGCTATCAATCATCCAAAACCCACAAAGCCATACATTTAGCTCTTTTGCCCCTGTTACAGAGGATGTTTTTGCCCTTATACTATCCTCTCACCTCACTACCTGTCCCCTTGACCCCATCCCCTCACAGCTACTCCCCTCCCTCTTTTCTACCCTTACCCCTATACTCACACACATCTTCAACCTCTTCCTCAGCACTGGTATAGTTCCCACATCTCTTAAACATGCTTTAGTCACACCTATCTTTAAAAAACTTTCTCTCGATCCAACTTCCCCATCCAACTACTGCCCTATTTCCCTACTTCCTCTTGCCTCAAAGCTTCTTGAAAAGCTAGTATATGCACGTCTATCCCATTTCCTTACATTAAACTCCCTCCTTGACCCACAGGATTTTCCCCCTTCACTCAACAGAGACAGCAATTGTTAAAGTTACCAACAACCTACTTACAGCAAAATCAAAAGGCCACTTCTCTCTATTTATACTCCTTGATCTGTCTGCAGCCTTTGAGACTGTCGACCACCCTCTTTTGCTCCATATCCCCCAATCCTTTGTCCTCTGTGACACAGCTCTCTCTTGGTTCTCTTCCTATCTGTCTAACCATACCTTTAGTGTAGCCTTCTCTGGGGTATCCTCTGCCCCGTTACCTCTTTCTGTTGGGGTACTGCAAGGCTCTGTCCTCGGTCCCCTTCTCTTCTCAATCTACACATCCTCACTAGGTTCCTTAATAAAGTCCCACGGGTTTCATTATCATTTGTATGCCGATGATACCCAAATCTACCTCTCTGCACCAGAATTATCTCCTTCCTTGCTAACCCGTGTCATTAACTGTCTCTCTCATATCTCATCTTTGATGTCCTCTCACTACCTCAAGCTAAATCTCTCCAAAACTGAGCCCCTTATTTCCCCCCTTCTTCCAAAATCTCCACCCTCCATGTCTCTATAACTGTTGACAATTACATCATTACCCCAACCTCACATGCCCGATGTCTTGGGGTCACACTTGACTCAGATCTTTCTTTCACTCCTCACATTCAGTCCTTGGCTAAAGCCTGCCGCTTCCACCCTAAAAACATCACTAAAATTAAACATTTCCTTACACAAGACACAACAAAGACTTTAATCCACTCTCTCATCCTTTCCTGCCTCAACTACTGCAACTCTATCCTCTCTGGTCTCCCTAGCTGCTGCCTAGCTCCTTAACAATCCATAATGAATGCCTCTGCCAGACTCATCTTCCTTGCATGTCACTCTTCTTTTGCCACACCTCTCTGCCAATCCCTTCACTGGTTTCCTCTTGCCTCCAGGATTAAACACAAAATTCTCACTCTGACACACAAAACCCTTAATTGCATTGCTCCCCCTACATCTCAGACCTTGTCTCCAGATACTCTCCCTCCCGTCCCCTTCGCTCCGATCATGATCTCCTACTATCCTCTTCTCTTGTTACCTCCTCACATTCCCATCTACAAGATTTTTCAAGACTGGCTCCCATCTTATGGAACTCTCTGCCTCGCTCCAGAAGAATCTCCCCTAGTTTCAAAAGCTTCAAGTGCTCCCTGAAGACTCTACTATTCAGGGACGCTTACAACCTACACTAAACTTCCTATCTCCACTGCTATCCCCTAAGACTCCATAGCATGTAAGCTTATGAGCCCAGCTGTTTGCAGTTCACCTTCATAAGAGCCAACTGCAACAGTGCAACTCTTGGCAGGACCCTCTACCCATTTGATCCCTGTAATCGTTTTTTATATACCACCCATGTTCATAGTACTGGGGAACCTGTTGGTGCTCTACAAATACCTGATAATAATAAATAATAATAATAAAAAATAAGGGGTGTACTGTGCCAGTGATCTTAAACTCTACACCATAACTTCTGTGTTATATACATATTTCCACTCCCACCACCTTTCTAACAACAGCAAAGAATAAGGTATCTCATTAATGACAATCTGTTCTAAATTAAAACATTTTCTATGTGCAGTCCTCCTACTCACATACTGGAATAGTTTGTTAAAGGTTTTGCTAATAGCACAAATAGAGTAATGTACATTTTGAACCTTATGACTATGTACCTTTAACCTGTAGACTGTAAGCTCTTGGGAGCAGGGCCCTTTACTAGATGTGTTTAATCTGTTATCTTTTTGTATCATCACAAATCCTTGTCTTGTATACCCCTATATCTTTGCCCAGTGCCATGTGGACACCCATGAGCATAAGGTATAGCATAGTCATACAAAGAGAGAAGCGTTCTACCAGTAACAAACAACAGCTCAGTAGCTTGTTCTATGGCGAGTTACCACCTAGGAGCAGCCTCCTTTAGCATAGTGTTGACATCCAAAAGAAAGCAAAGCCTTTGGCTGTTATTTTTTCTTGTATCTTGCATATTATATCCTACAGTCTTAAGTTAATATGCTCTTATTTATAAAAAAATGCTAAACTGTCATAGAAAATTGGCAAGAGATTTGTTTTCACTGAACATAAGATAGTGAACAACCCAAGTCCATAGCACTAATAAAGTATGTCAACTACCATAAAAAGCTCACCAAAAATACATTTGGTTACCAAATTGTAATGCTAAAATTAAAAATTTTTAAAAAACAGAAATAAATACAATGAAACAACTATGACTATGCCACAATAACATACAAATGCAAACAAATGCAATTAAAGGGACATTAAACACCAAAAATGTTTTTGTTTAAAAGGATAGATAATCCCTTTATTTACCATTCCCTAGTTTTGCATAACCAACACGGTTATTGTAATATACTTTTTACCTCTGTGATTACCTTGTATCTAAGCTTCTGCAGACTGCCCCCTTATTTCAGTTCTGTTGACACACTTGCATTTCAGGCATTTGGTGCTGACTCACGGGCGTGAGCACAATGTTGTTTATATGGCACACATGAACTAACACTGTCTAGCTGTTAAATACTGTCAAAATGCATTCAGATAAGAGGGGCTTTCAAGGGCTTAGAAATAAGCATATGAGACTACCTAGTTTTAGCTCTCAACTAAGAATACCAAGAGAACAAAGCAAGTTTGCTGATAAATGTAAATTGTAAAGTAGTTTAAAATGACATGGCCTATCTGAATCATTAATGTTTAATTTTGACTTTACTGACACTTTAACTAAATCTATTTAATTAGTGCATAGTCTAATATGGTGCATTATCTTTTGGACACCTGAGTTTGTTCACGCACAGTCATGCAGTGTAACCTGTATGAATAAAGAAATATGAAAGTCAAAATTAAACTTTCAATATTCAGAGCATGCAATTTTAAGAGAGTTTTCAGTTTACGTTTATTATCAGATGTATTTTTTTTTATCCTATGTTCAAAAGCATACATAGGAAGAGCAGCAATGCACTACTGGGAGCTAGCTGGTGATTGGTAGCTACACACAATTGTATCTTGTCATTTGCTCACCGGATGTGTTCAGCTAGCTCCCAGTAGTGCATTATTACCCTGGAACTGAACTTAACTATTTGTTTAGCCCATTTGGAGGGGTTAAACACAGAGTTATATGCAAGCAATATTGAAATAATAAAATATCCAACACATTTGAATATTTGTTTGAACTTTTATCCGCTTTAAATAAATTAAAGAGATAGCAAAATAATCAGTGTTATTATTAGACATAACAAGACCCCCATTTATATCTACCAGATTTCCCATACAAAATGTCTAACATGACTTGCTGAGGACTTAAAGGGACATGAAACCCAATTTTTTTCTTTCATGATTTAGAAAGAGCATACAATTATAAAAACTTTCTAATTTACTTCTATTATCTATTTTGCTTCATTCTCTTGATATTCTTTGCTGAAAAGAATATCTAGATATGCTTAGTAGCTGCTGATTGGTAGCTGCACATAGATGCCTCCTGTGATTGGTTCACCTTGTGCATTGCTATTTCTTCATTAAAGTATATCTAAAGAATGAAGCAAATTAGGTAATAGAAGTAAATTGGAATATTGTTTAAAGTTGTATTCTCTACCTTAATCATGAAAGAAAATGTTTGGGTAAAGTGTCCCTTTAAGTTTGAAGCTATTCTAATTCTTTTGAAAACCCAACAATAAACACTTTGATTTATTCTATACAGCATTTCTTGACTTTTCTCATGGATTTTCTACAATGTTAAAGTTTTTGAGCATGCTCAGTTTACATATAAATAACACAAACATTTCCTGGTGTGATACAAAGTTAAAGTGAATGTCAAGTTTGATGAATCAGTGCCCTATTAAAAACAGAGTCACTTACTTTCATTCATCAAACTTTACATTTCACTCGTTTTGTTAGAATACTTACCTTTTAATCTTGAAAGCCGCTCCAGCGATTTCCCCTCCTGCTGCTCGTCACTTCATAAGTCAGCAATGACGAATACGGCATCCTCCAATCATGGCTCCCCCCCCCCCGGGGAATCATTGCCTTAGGCAACGCCGTGATTGGAAGAAGCCGGATTCATCATGTTTGACATATGAAGAGGCTTTCGACGGGCGGGGGTAGCGCTGGAGCGGCTTTCAAGTTTAAAAGGTAAGTATTTTAACCAAACGAGTGAAATGTAAAGTTTTATGAAGGAAAGTGCCCCTGTTTTTAATAGGGTTTTTAAAAACCGGGCACTGATTTATCAAACTTGACTTTCACTTTAAAGGGATATAAAAAGCGTCAAAACTGAAAGCACATTAATGTATTTTAGTTTTAAATAGAAGCTGTTTTACAATAGACAGTTGCAGTATTAGCAAGAATGCTTCTAGTAAATGTTATCACTGTTTCACAGACAGCTTTGTGCACTCAGCATATGTACATATATCTCATGCATCTGAATTCAAATACCATTCCTGCTCAGAGGGCATATAGTGCAGTGTCCTCCCAATAGCTATTTAGATTACAAGTGGAGCAGTAATTAACGCTCCAGCTCGCACACAAACTCTGCTAGAAGTAAGTTGAAAGTAAAAAGATTTCACGCGTGCGCTAACCCAATGCGCCTAAAAAGCCGAAGCCATAAAAGAAAGTGGCAAAAAAAACTGACACCCTACTCGCGTGCAAACCCGATAGCATATTCTAAAGTGCGCTTACCCAGCATGAAAATATTATTTCACATTCCATTGTTCTTCACATAGCAGAATATGTTCTATTTATTTGAGAAAAAAAGACATTTCTACATATATCTGATGGTATTTTTGTACAATATATATCTATACCTATATAATATACATGTTTATATATAGGTATATCTATATACAGATATATATTGGAATATCTATTTAAAAATACTATGTGCAGAACATTGGATTGTAAAATATGTACAGTAAATACACAGTATAACACTTTATTAAATATGAATACTGCATAAAAATGCTTTAACAAGTTTTCATCTACATATATACATGTTGATATAAGTATATATATATATATATGTATTTATGTGTTTGTATGTGTATATAAGTCTGTAAATACATAAATACACATAGAAATATAGAAATACATGTGTACAAACATATATGCATAAAATATATATATATATATATATATATATATATATATATATATATATGCGCACATACATATTCATATTTAGATATGTATGTATCTCAATGTTAAAGCCCTTTGCATGCCTTTTTTCCTCATATCTTTGAGCCCTTCTAACCTTTTTGTGCAATATTTGTTTTAATAATTTTTATTAGATGATGTTATTATGAGTATAACCATACATTGTCATGTATTTTTGATGTGCTTTGTGACACTTTTCTGTGTCTCAAAACAGTTAACCAGAGCTCTGAGGATGTGTTAGCCCGACGCACGTTAATTTCAATTGCGCTCATCTTGTAACACGAGACGGAGCTACACCTGACTCTCACAAACAGCCGCAATAGACCCCTTTTTACTTGCGCATAACTGTTAGCGTGACACTCATAATCTGTCCCTTAATAGGCACGTGAGATGAGGAAAGAAAAAACGCTGAGCCTCTTGGTATGCCCACAAGTTTATTGGATTACAGGCTTCTGGACAAAGGCGTTTCGCGCATGCGTACATGTGCTTCATCAGAGATACTATTAATAGGCACACCACCCGGGTTTAATTTTGACTAGACTGTCCCTTTACATGTTTTTTATTGCACATATAGGGGCCTATTTATCCAATGTCTTGCGGACCTGATCCGACAGTGCGGATGAGGTCTGCAAGACATTGCTGAATGAGGAGACCAATACGCTCTCCGTATTCAACATTGCACCAGCAGCTCACAAGAGCTGCTGGTGCAACGCCGCCGCCTGCAGACTCGCGGCCAATGGGCAGCCAGCAGGGAGGTGTCAATCAACCCAATCGTACTCGATCAGGTTGATTTCCGGCAATTCCTGTCCGCCTCCTCAGAGCAGACGGACAGGATTATGGAGCAGCGGTCTTTAGACCGCTGCTTCATAACTGCTGTTTCTGGCGAGTCTGAAGACTCAAATACATCCAAAACGTATACATCCAAAACGAGTCTGAAGACACGCCAGAAACACGGGCCCACAAGCTCTGTTCGGAGATTGATAAATGGGCCCCATTGAATGAACTAGATTTACTGCATTCAAGCATATTTATAGTCACTATTGAATTAATTAGCTGACATTTACCTTATCTTTAGCTGTGAGGCGATTGTGAAGGTCTATAAAATCCCTCCCTTAAAAATAATGTGATATCCTTGTTCCTTTTTGTATGTTTACCAGGATTTTCTTTTTTTTATGATTTACAGAATTCTAGTGTTTTCACCAATACATGCAATGTCATATGCTTCCTAAATTGGAAAGTAAAATAAATAATCTGAGCTTGCATACAATGTTTTTGCATGGAAATTTTAATGGATAGGAATGAAGGCCAGTGTGAACTGGCCAGCCATTTGCACCACCAATGATAGAATGCCTATTCCTTCATCTGCAATGTGCCTCAGGTGATGTGTAAGGTAATTAGAAAAGCACAAGCAATTTCAGTCAGTATTTCTGAGTGTTATGTGAAGATACAGAACAGCCTGGGTGTCTACCAATGAGTGTGATGGCTGCCATCATAAACCACACAGGATCATGGCAATGCAATGTGTGTTTATAATTAAAACATATATATTGCAAGGGGATATTTTGTACAGGCTGACTATAACTAGGATTTTGCTTAAATCAGCACTTTTATTATAAATATAAATATTCCCACAACTTCAGTCATATACTCTGCCCTCACTTGCAATTTCCTCAAAGTACCTGCCCTCACTTGCCGTTTCCTCTAAGTACCTGCCCTCACTTGCCGTTTCCTCTAAGTACCTGCCCTCACTTGCCGTTTCCTCTAAGTACCTGCCCTCACTTGCCACCCACTTTATGTGACTGCCCTCACCTGCCACATCAATATCGCAGCTGCACTGTGCTTACTAAATAATTCCATAATGCAGCTGCATTTCTCTCACTTACTGCTTTCTCATTCAGGCTGTTTCGTTCATATGCCGCTTCCATATGAGGCCATTCATTACAATGATCAAACGAGTGCACATTAACCACATGTCAAGGCACTGCCGCTGTACAAAAGAGCATACCATGTTAGACACATCTCAGGTGAGTGATGGAGCAGATTTTTGTTCTTAAAGGGACATTGTAGGGTAAAAGCATAAGGCAATAAAATGCTTTGTTTCATTAAAACATCTTAAAACAAATTTGTTTATTTACTATTAAATATTACTATTAAATTTAAATATTGCATAAATATGATTTTGATGTGTTTTGTGCAACTTTTTTGTTTCGCGGAAAAATTAACCAGAGCTCTGAAGTCACGGTAGTCATTCTATCGTAAATCGATATAGCGCTCAAGTGACTGTGTTTACTTTCCACTCGTAATACCAGCAGTAAGCCCGACAAGCACAAACACCTTTGATAAACCCTAATTGCTTGCGCGCTCTACTTGTAATCTGGCCCATAGTGTATGTTGTGCTTGTGCGCCTCTCCACATGAAGATGCATGCCTATGATCCAATTACTGGTTACAACCAGCACAATGTGAGTTTACCAGGAGTTTTAATAGCTCAAGTGTGTACACGTGCCTTTAGCACTCTATGGTAGTAGGGTTTACAACTTTGTATAACATTGCTCTAAAAATTGTTACACACCTTGTTCCAGAGTGCTAAAGACACATGACACTCCTGAGCCCTCCTGAGCCTACATAGGTTTACTGTTTAACAAAGAATATTAAAGAACAAAGCAAAATGAATAATAGCATGCTGTAGCCGAGTCAAGCAGTTTTAATTATGTCTAAACCCTGATAGTTTCATTTTGACTTTACTGTCCCTTTTATGCCAAAGATAAATTGTACCTGCAGGAGTGTATTAAAGGGTATAATGACATTTTAAATGTATTTTTGTTTGGCTGAACCATGAGCCCAATTTTTATTTAACCCTCATTAGCCACGGAGTTTGCTCTTTTCAAATGCATTTAATAATCTCTTTACAACAATACAGATATTCTGCAATGCAGTGATTATATATATATATATATATATATATATATATATATATATATATATATATATATATATATATATATACATATATAGCAAGCTTCAACAAAGTCAGAGGCAAACCAGGTTTTCTTCAAAGCAATTAGTCAAATTTGACTAATTACTTTGAAGAAAACCTGGTTTGCCTCTGACTTTGTTGAAGCTTGCTGTATGTACACAGAGGGACCGGGTGGTTGACCCCAGGAGGGCGGATTCACATCTTGGATTGTTATATATATATATATATATATATATATATTATAGAGAGAGAGAGAGAGAGAGAGAGAGAGAGAGAGAGATAAATAGATGATAGATAGATAGATAGATAGATAGATAGATAGATAGATACATACTGTATAGATACTGTATATAGATAGATGATATATAGATAGATAGATAGATATAGATCTTTATAGATATAGATATAAAAGTAGATTGGTCAGAGAGAGCATGATATTTTAAACTTTCCAATTTACTTTTATTATCCATTTTGCTTAGTTCTTTTGGTATCCTTTTTTTAAATCCTAGGTGCGTTTAGGAGCATGTATGTGTCTTTAGCCGCCTGGCAGAAGTATTTGCAACAATATTTATAGCAATGCTATACATAGTTGCAAATATTACTTCAATAGACTGCTAAAGACACGTGTATGACCCTGAGGTCCTTTTAGCCTACCTAGGTTTATTATTCAACAATGGATACCAAGGGAACAAGCAAATTAGATATAAGAAGTAAATTAGAAAGTTGTTTAATATTGCATGGCCGGAATCATCGCCATTTGACTTTACTGTTTTTAAATTATTATTTGCCGTGGATATTAAATGTCTCTGGTCATAATTGTATGTTTCTATATTATAATTTGGTAACCAAAACATAAGTACTATTACTACTATTATTACATACTATTTTAGTGAGAAAATTGTGTTAGCAAGAAATACAATTGTGTGTTGTATTCATTTTCCAGCTCACATGTCCTGTAACCTACTTTGTATTGCACGAAAATGATTAAAGCTAATACAATCCTAAAGGAATAACAACAGTTCACTGTAAATGAAACAAAAGGCAGAAGCAAATTCCCTCACAAAAACAATGAGAAATAAACAGTTTACCTCTTCCTGTGCTTTCATAGATTGTTTGTTCTACATTTTCATTTGCCTGTATGCAGACATAACAGAGTAGTGCAGTTTGTAGCAATACTTGTAATATTGAATTAATAGATATTATTTACAGATCGCTTATTTAGGGTTTTAGAAATGTTTATCAATTTAATATAAAAAATATATACACCTTAAAAACGGCAGATGCCTGTATAGTATAGGGAACAATAAAGCAGCCATTTCAGTAGAAAGAAGGATAGGACAATGTAAATACTATTTGCATAGGTTTAAAATGAAAGATGGCTTGGGAACAAATACAGACAATAAAGAAAAAATAATAATAAAACCAATTACGATAAAGTTATCAATGACACAGAGACATGTGCTAGAGTGCCTGAGCGCATATGTGGGTGTATATATTGCATATGAATAGAAATATTAGAAGTATTTTGCAATATACTTATATTAGCAAAATGTAAATGAAATGATTAATTAGGAGTGTAGCAGTCCTAGGGTTAAAGGGACAATGAACCCAATTTTTTTCTTTTGTAATTCAGAAAGAGCATGCAATTTTAAGCAACTTTCTAATTTACTATTTACTATTATCAATTTTTCTTCGTTCTCTTGCTATCATTATTTGAAAAAGAAGGCATCTAAGCTTTTTTTTGGTTTCAGTACTTTGGACAGCACTTTTTTATTGGTGGATGAATTTATCCACCAATCAGCAAGGACAACCCAGGTTGTTCACCAAAAATAGGCCGGCATCTAAACTTACATTCTTGCATTTTAAATAAAGATGCCAAGAGAATGAAGAAAATTTGATAATAGAGTAAATTAGGAAGTTGCTTAAAATTTCATACTCAATCTGAATCATGAAAGAAATATTTTGGGTACAGTGTCCCTTTAACATTACTGTTCTCACTCTGTTGCTTCCCTCTTGCAGTCTGGAACAGATTAATCCTATTGGCTTGAGACTGCAGGTGTGTGTGATTTAAAGTTCAAATGGATGTGTCTGTTTTCTGTTACCTTTCTAAAGATTGTCCTGCTTCTTCTTCCTCTCCCTACTTTTCTTTATTTGGATTTGTTATGTTTTAAACAGATTGTTTTTGAATTGCCTTCTTCTTTTTGTGGGACCTGTTTTGCTTAATCAGAAAGGTTACGGCTATTTGGTTTGGCACAAGCAATGGATTTAAGCATCAGCGATGAAAGGGTTAAGTTGAGGTACTGGATTTTAAGTGCTAGTGTACATAAGCTTTGTTTTAGGAGGGGGTTTGTTGAGCCATAGGCCTTCTAGTTAGCTTGTTTTGTTAGGGAATCCCCTTTTTCTTTCATCTTTCTTAGAAGCCATTTCAAGTATTAATAACGTTATAATTTTAATAACATAATATAGTTGAGTGACAAATTATAATTATGGGTTGCAATCAAAATGGGGGGATGTTTATACCCTTAATGCTTCTAGTAAAAGTTATTATTTTCAGATGTATACTCACACATGCCTCATCATTCAAACATTGCATTTGCTTAGAGGTACTGGTGTTGTGTATTTTGTCATCAATTACTTAATTTGTGCCATACAAGCCACTACTGACCATATGAATAGCTTTGGTGTATGAATGCTGATGCACCTGGCTTACACAGCAAAGGCACGTATGCTGCTGAAACAGTATATTGCAGAAAATATTCTACTCAAAATGAAATGCACTCATACACATTATGCCCCTTTAAATATACATAGAACTGCATACACACTAAACCATAAAAGTGGACCAGTTAAGGCAGATGTGGGCCAATTAAGAAGCACATTTTAACCCTTTAAGGACACAGCTTTCAGTTTGCTCAATTGTTTTATGACGGAAAAATTCCGTCATATGTCCTTAAGAGGTTAAATAACATTAAGCATACTATTTGTTTGTTTTTCTTCTAAATATCTAATCATTATATTTTCATAATGTATCTGTTCCTGGTTGTTCATAACACTGAACTATACTGAATCTAAGATTTGATTTGGAATTATCTATCCTGGTAAAATAATATTTAATGGTATTGTTTTATTGTGCTTATTGATGGAGAGTCTGTGCAGATTTATGGGCCCCATGTACGAAGCAGCGTGATGGTCCCTTCTTTAGCGTGATTGTTCGCACAAGTGAAGGGGCGTGCGCGCGTTACACACTCAGCGGAGGGTGTAATGATACATACAGGCCAGCAGATGAATAGATCCACCCGTATGCAGCGAAGACGTGCGGACAGATTCTCAAGTTGAGAAGCTGTTCACACACCATTTAATACATGGGGCCCATTGTTTTCATGGCATCCCATGCCACATATAATTTTAATAGTTAAAGGTGATTTGGGGTAAATATGTGGTTGGACCACTTACCATATTATTGTCTTCATTTCCATAAACTTTCAAAATCCATATACACAAAATGGGTCTGACTTTTGCCTGTGTGACAGGATTCACACTTTAGATAAAGGTATGAAGTCTGCTGCTGCTAAATCTTATTTTCTATTATCCAACAACACAGTGTAAGGTTTATTAGATCTTTCTGTCTGGAAATAGCAGAGGAAGCAAGTATCAGAAGAAAGGTGACAAGATCTAAGGGCTTATCCATGGATATAATTAGTTCTGATGCTTTATGATTGACTGAGAAATTGAAAGAAACAAATGGAGGGCTTTTATTAGTGACAATTACAAGCACTGAAACAGCACATATGGCAAACCAGAACTACCAAAGGCCTAGATTTCACAACGTGAGCTTTCAAATATTCCTGTCATGTTAGTATCTGCATTGCTATAATTCAACATTGAAAGCACAGCTTGCAGGAACAGTACTCCCACTGTCGGTGTTGCTGACCTCATCTCAGAAGGACAGGTCCAGAATCTTTATTTTAATCATACTGACAGCTCCACAGTGGGAGTAATTACAACAATCAGACTCAATTCCAGACCTCCTGTTTCACATACAATACAATTTTTCATAGTGAAATTGAACTGCAGATGATATAGCACAGATCAAAAAATGCATATTGAGATTTATGAGCCAAGCTAAAAGGTTTAAACAGCCTGATATCCAAAGTCCAGGGCTTTGAGATCAAGGTTTGAACTTTAAAACACATTTCTAGAAATTAAATAATGGTTCCATAAAAAAATAATTAAAAAATAAATGCATATTATTTTTCTAAAAATTATTAATAATCTGTATTTTATTTTGTTACTCGTTAAAAAAAACGATACATTAGTTTATAGGTGTGTAGTTTAAGGTTTTATTTATAAATATAAAACAGGGGCACACAAAGACATATTCCATGCAATTCCAGATAAGTCTGTAACATAAATCTCTTGGCTCACTGATTATAAAACAACTTGTACATTTGCAGCATAAGTTCCAAAAATATGAAAAAGATTACTAATCAAAAATACAAAAGTTTTTTTTTATTGTGTATAATTAAACATTTAGGGCTAGATTTACGAGTGGAGTGCTAGTCATCGCTCCCACTCGTGCATTAAATGTGCTAGAAGTAAGCTTAGTCATCGCTCCCACTCGTGCATTAACTGTGCTAGAAGTAAGCTTTTTCCGTGTGTTGGGTAGCGTGTGTATTATAAGTTGAAAATAAAAAGTTTTCACTTGTGTGCTAACCCAACACGCGCAAAAATTAAATGAAATAATGGTTCCTTAAAGTATTCAATTAAAAAATAAATGCATTTTTTATAAGAATTATTAATAATCTGTATTTTATTTTGTTATTCGTTATAAAAAACAATGCATCAGTTTATAGGTGTGTAGTTTAAGGTTTTATTTATAAATATAAAAACAGGGGCACACAAAGACATATTCCATGCAATTCCAGATAAATCTGTAACATAATTCTCTTGGCTCACTGATTATAAAACAACTTGTACATTTGCAGCATAAGTTACAAAAAAAATGAAAAATGATTACTAATCAAAAATACAAAAGTTTTTTCTTATTGTGTATAATTAAACATTTAGGGCTAGATTTACGAATGGAGTGCTAGTCATCGCTCCCACTCGTGCATTAACTGTGCTAGAAGTAAGCTTTTTCCGTGCGTTGGTTAGCGTGTGTATTATAAGTTGAAAATAAAAAGTGTTCACTTGTGTGCTAACCCAACACGCGCAAAAATAAAATGAAATAATGGTTCCTTAAAGTATTAAATTAAAAAATAAATGCATTTTATATAAGAATTAGTAATAATCTGTATTTTATTTTGTTATTTGTTATAAAAAAACAATGCATCAGTTTATAGGTGTGTAGTTTAAGGTTTTATTTATGAATATAAAACAGGTGCACACAAATACATATTCCATGCAATTCCAGATAAGTCTGTAACATAAATCTCTGTGCTCACTAATCCAAAACAACTTGTACATTTTTAACATTGTACGTATGATTAATAGTTTAGTCTTAATCAAACTTTTTTTTTTTGTGAAAAATTCCAAACACAGATTCCATTTAGACTGCAGAAAAAAACTATTATTTAATTTGCATTAAAGTATTTTTTTATACTTACAGTATTTTCACCAATTAAGCACTACATTGAAAAAAATGTAAAGATGTTTTTTATTTTTGTTAACAAAATTTGCTTTGTTTTTTAATCATACGACACATCCCTTGAAAAGCCTTTTGAGTATGTTTTTTTTTTTTTTAAATCTAATTAACTGTGGAATGTTACGTGGAATTATAAATAGGCTTCTGCTCTTATCAAGCAACCACTGTGTAGAATGTTGTATGGTTAGGGATACTGTATGACGTGCACTATCCTTGTTGCAGCATGTTACAAAAAAATTAACAAAATAAATAATAAAAACACAAAGGTTTTTTTCTTATTTTGTATAATAAAACATTTAGGGCTAGATTACGAGTGGAGTGCTATTTATCGCTCCCGCTCGTGCATTAACTGCGTTAGAAGTAAGATTTTTCCATACATTGGGTAGTGTGTGTATTACAAGTTGAAAGTAAAAAAAAATGAAATGAAATAATGGTTCCATAAAGCAACAATTAAAAAAAATGCATTTTTTTTTGTCTATAAGAATTATTAATAAACTATATTCTATTTTGTTATTTGTTAAAAAAAAAGCAATGCATCAGTTTATAGGTGTGTAGTTTAAGGTTTTATTTATGAATATAAAACAGGTGCACACAAAGACATTTTCCATGCAATTCCAGATAAGTCTGTAACATAAATCTCTTGGTACACTGATCCAAAACAACTTGTATTTTTTAACATTGTACGTATGATTAATAGCTTAGTCTTAATCAAACATTTTTTTTTATTTTTTTTTGTGAAACACTCCAAACACAGTTTCCATTCAGACTGCAGTAAAAAATATTATTCAAATTTGCCTTAAAGTAAAAATTTTTATACTTACAGTATTTTCACCAATTAAGCACTAAATTGTAAAAGATTTAAAGATGTGAGCGGAAAAAATAATTAAAAAAAACCCTGTATTTTTGCTAGCAAAATTTGCTTTGTTTTTTAATCACACGACACACACCTTGCAAATCTTTTTAACTGTGGAATGTTAGGTGGAATTATAAATAGGCTTCTGCTCTTATCAAATAACCACGGTGTAGCATGTTGTATGGTTAGGGAACTTGTGTGATGTGTACTATCCTTGTTGCATATTTCACATTACAATGTTCTTCACATAGCAGAATATGTTCTATTTATTTATAAATTCATATATCTCTCTCTCTCTCTCTCTCTATATATATATATATATATATATATATATATATATATATATATATATATCGGATTTGTTTGGTTTTATATATATATATATATATATATATATATATATAAAATTCTGTATACACTATATATATGTCTAGATATATATAGATATATAGGAATATATTTAAAAATACATAGAAGATATCCTGCTTTTGGAACATGAAATATTTACAGTACATACACAATATAACAGTTTATTAAAAATGAATATTACATAAATATGCTTTAACATGTTTTCATCCACTTGACTACAAAGGGCTCCAATGCACTTATTTATATGTCTATATATGTATACATATGTATTTATATGTGTGTCTGTATATAGAGCTAATAGACGAAGCACTCTCTGGTCTTATCAAGTGTATAACACAATTTTATTACAGTGACATTTTGGGGTATTCACCCCTTCATCAGACCAACAAGAGTGAGGAAAAACATGCAAGCTTATAAACACAATTAGATCCCTCCCCCAACAGAAATTGCGCCAAAAAAGGGTTACAATAGTGATACAAATGTTGATACAAAACTTCACCCACCAAAATACAAACAATCATTGTTGATATGTGAGAATACCAAAGCGCTTGTTATCAGACATTGAACAATTGTAACAAAAGTCAAATGCAAGTTACAAAATAGTTACAAAACAGTCACAAAAAAGTGTTTACCAAAAAGTTGTATAAACTAACCTATATCAAATGATGTGTCTGTGTTGCTCAATAAATCATAGATGTTCTAAATACAGACTTGAACAGGGACATATTGTATCTGAGTATCCTCTATCAAAACCGTGGTGAAGGGCAATCATAATGTATGTAATCTACAGCTACTGCTTACCATAATCGTTGGTTCCAATAGTGTGTGGAACATATCTATCACCTCCAGTATGTCCTGGTAAGAGGCAGTGACTGTGTTGACACCAGAGCAAATTAGCCCCGCCCATATGGGGCATGTATTATAGTGTAAGGGAAATTGCTATGTAGCAAACTCAAAGCATGTATTACAGTGTTTAAGGAACCATCAGGGGTGATTAATGAACAGGCATACGATCTGATCGCATGAATGGGTAGCCTGTTCACAAGCATAATTACTAAGGGAATGATGGGCCAAGTAGTATACCGATCCATTTGCTCGCATGTAAAACAAAGAGCATAGCATTAATATAAGCATTATTACAAGATCAATCCTACAGCCATTTGTAAACCCACAATTTGCAACATAAATATGCCTAATGCGTATGATTATGAAATAGGACTGCAAATGGCTTTAACATAGAGATAAATACATAAACATGTCTAAAGATGTGTATGTATATATATATATATATATATATATATATATATGTATATAAATACATAAATACATATGTACACACATAAACACACACACACACATATATATATATATATATATATATATATATATATATATATATATATATACACATACATATACATCTTTAGACATGTTTATGTATTTATCTCTATGTTAAAGTCATTTGCAGTCCTATTTTTTCCTAACACCTGAAACCTCATAGCTTTGAACCCTTATAACTTTTTTATGCAATATTTTTTTTAAATAATTGTTATCAGATAGTGTTATTATGAGTGTACTGTTAAATATATTTTTGATGTGTTATGTGCAACTTTTTTTTCTTGCGTAACAGTTAGTTAACAGAGCCCTGAGGTTACAGTAATCATTCTAGTGTAAATTGCCATTGTGCTCACGTGTTTGAATTTACTTTCAACTTTTAAAGGAGCGCTCCTTCTGACGCACGCAAGCAGCCGTGATAAACCTCATATTGCTTGTGCAAAACAGCATATTATTCGTAATCTGGTCCTTAATGGGGAATACCATTTTTTTAAAAAATTTTTTATTGAGGTTTAACTTTCACATATATAAACATCAAGAATGTCTTACAATGCGATACTCAACAGCACAATGGTAGAGCAGCACATAATAATCTTAGGAAAACACAATGTGCATGTATACAATAACAAGTATGAATACATGTCAGAAACCTCATTTTCACTATATATTAACAAGGAAGTCCCTTTATGTAATAAGTCTAAATGACAAATAATAATTTCCCACTTTTTGAGACAAAGCATTCACTCTTGGACTGCAAACCATTAGGTAAAATTAAGTTGGGGGTATGATGGAGAGGAAATGGGAAAAAGACCACTTGTGGGCCCATTAGTAGATGCTAACAAATATGTTGAAATGGGAACCATCATTAAAAAGAAAACTTATAGAATGAGCCGTATAACACATTGCCTATTATAGCATATAAATATAAAGTTAGGAATGAGCTTTGAAGCTAAGAGTTATTGGCAATGGAGCTAGTAACAAATATGCTAGGGGGAGAGAATACCATACTAGGAATGCATGTACTAGCAAATGGTGTTGATAGGAGTTATAAATAGGTGAGGGTGAGAAATCTCGGCTGCTGACAGCACACTAACTAAATAAGATGGAATAGTACCAACTAACTTTTCATTTTATATACACAATAGCTTAACACCAATACGTTCTCCCATAATTTAACAGGCATTAATTAGAATACAGTGTAGGATAGGGTTACACTTGAAAGAGTAAATATCAGTACTCTAGTGCTACTACAAGTCATGTGTATAGGTCTGAAATAGCCTATCTAGCACAGATTTACACATGTGGAAGCGATAGATCATATGTTGGGATACAAGTATTGCTAACCCCATGGCTAAATGATCACCTATTTAACTACCACCATCTTTGTAGCACATACTGGGATATCAAATGATCTAGGGGTAGAGCACAAAGGGCTCTATAGCATGTGTCACGTACGATTTATGCTAAGGATATCTTAGGTGGTATGACTAGCATAGCTGATATTTGAAACTAAATTGTGACTTAGCTTTAAAAGCATATATATGTAGAATAGGGTTACATTTACAATAATGAACATCATTACTCTAGTGCTTACAACAAGTTGTGTGTATAGGTCTGTTATAGCCTATCCAATATTTATCTATATATGTGGAAGTGATATATCAGATGTGAGGATACCAAAACTGCCTTGGCTTAAGACGCATGTATTTAACATTAATCACATCATATTAATAGGATTAAGAGGAAGAAGACAAACAACCAGAGCAAAAAAATCACACACACAATGCAATATATCCTATATTAGGATCTCCAAACTGTTAAGTCTTATAGGGCTAAGGAGAACTGAGTTACTATGGATCACTAATACACTTGTTATGAATCTGGATTAGCTCAGCTTTAGCGTCCATATGTCTTATGAAATAGTCCTAATTTTTTTGGGCCGCATTTATCCTACCCCCAATCACATGCCCTGAGACGTTCTCACTGTTAGATGCAGGGCCAGATATAAAAGTTGTCAGTCCCACTCCTCAAGCTTTGTCTCCCATTTTGTTTTCACACAAGGATAGGGTCTTGATGGTTAATAAATTGTCCTTGTGTGCCGTAATTCACATAACTTTCTTAGCCTATTATGTGGCGCACAGTGCTAGAGAGGTTGATTATAATATTGTGCTCTAGAAGAAAGATTTGCCGGCCCCAGGGGCTCAATGTGTCCAAAAGATTCTGGCTCTCAGGGACAAAACATAGCAAGTGGGGCACTGCAAAAATAGATTTGCAGAGTTACCGATGCAGAGAGGGCCACTCTGTGGCCCTCTCTGCATCAGACAGCGGTGGTGCCGATCGTTAGTGGGAGCCTTAGCAGGGAGAGCTGTTTGGGAGGGATCATGGGGTTGGATATGTCAGGTGGGAGGCTGATCTCTACACTAAAGCTAAAATTAACCCTACAAGCTCCCTAATTAACCCCTTCACTGCTGGGCATAATACACGTGTGGTGCACAGCGGCATTTAGCGGCCTTCTAATTACCAAAAAGCTATGCCAAAACCATATATGTCAGCTATTTCTGAACAAAGGGGATCCCAGAGAAGAATTTACAACCATTTGTGCCATGTTTGCACTAACTGTTTGTAAATAATTTCAGTGAGAAACCTAAAATTCTGAAAAAGTTAAAGATTTTTTTTTATTTGATTGTATTTGGCGGTGAAATGGTGGCATGAAATATACCAAAATGGGCCTAGATCAATACTTTGGGTTGTCTACTACAATACACTAAAGCTAAAATTAACCCTACAAGCTCCCTACAAGCTCCCTAATTAACCCCTTCACTACTAGGCATAATACACGTGTGGTGCGCAGCTGCATTTAGTGGCCTTCTAATTAACAAAAAGCAATGCCAAAGCCATATATGTCTGCTATTTCTGAACAAAGGAGATCCCAGAGAAGCACTTACAACCATTTGTGCCATAATTGCAAAAGCTGTTTGCAAATAATTTCAGTGAGAAACCTAAAGTTTGTGAAAAAGTTTTTTTTTTTTTTATTTGACCGCATTGTGAAATAGTGGCATGAAATATACCAAAATGGGCCTAGATCAATACTTTGGGTTATCTACTAAAACAAAATATACACATGTGAAGGGTTATTCGGGGATTCCTGACAGATATCAGTGTTCCAATGTAACTATGTGCTACTTGTACTTATTGCCCTATAACTTGCAAAAAAAGCAAAGAACATGTAAACATTGTGTATTTCTAAACTCAGGAAAAAAATTAAAAACTATTTAGCATGAGTAACATATTTTGTGGGTCAAAGTTAGAAAAAGTGTGTTTTTTTCAATTTTTTTCATCATATTTTATATTTTTTTTATAATAAATTATAAGATATGATGAAAATAATGGTATCTTTAGAAAGTCCATTTAATGTCGAGGAAAACGGTATATAATATGTGTGGGTACAGTAAATGAGTAAGAGGAAAATTACAGCTAAACACAAACACAACAGGAATGTAAAATTTGCCCTGGTCCTTAAGGGAAGGAAATTGAAAAATGGCCTTGTCCTTAAAAAAAACAGCAAACAAAATTCTTGTTTTCTTGTTAAATGAGTACTATATTCTCAGTGTAGTCAATGCTTCCAGCTAGATAACGGTGCGACCATTACAAAACCTAAGTTCTACTGTCACATCATTTTTTGTAGCAAAAGTTCTCTACTGAGCATTGCTAAGAAACTGTCTGCAGCAATTTTATGGTGTCTCCTAGCAACAAGTCAAATGAGAATCTGATCATTTAGCTTTCTGTAGAAATCCCAGCTAAGTTGTGACAGGAATTAAAGGGACACTGAACCCAAATAAACATACCAAAAGAATAAAGAAAATTTGATAATAGGAGTAAATTAGAAAGTTGCTTAAAATGTCATGCTCTATCTGAATCATGAAAGAAAAAATTTGGGTACAGTGTCCCTACAAATGAAGTAAAAAATAAATAAATGGTAAAAATCCTTTTAAACTGACGAATAATATATATATATATATATATATATATATATATATATATATATTGCTATGATTTATATTACGTTTAACCCACAGCTTAGTGCTTTTTTATTACAATAATGAAACAGACTGTTTTACATCCCTTTAAGGGACAGGGCTTAATTCTAGTATAGATGGCTAGTGCCGGAAAATGGGCTAAAAGTAGCACAATTTACCTGTTAACTCTGTATACACACATTTATACATGGGTTACTGTAGCAGGGATTGGTGTGACAATGATATCCTTTCTATTCTGAGATTTATCTCACCACCAATAACAATGTCTGCTGCTATGTCAATGTAGAAATGTGTATTTAAAAAGCAGGACATTGCATAAAGGATAACTGAACAGAAAGACTGTGGGCACAAGTTATGATGCTAATCAAAATTTACATTCACTTTAACTTTGTGTATGCTAAGTGTGTAGGGCCAATAGTGGCTCTGAGCTCTTTAGGGGAGAAGGCTTGATTTTATAGGGAAAACGAATTGCAGCTGCAATAGCATGGGAGTAATGAATCAAAGAACATACCTATAGTTTTTAATGTTTTAACATAAACCAACATTTTTTTAGATAAAAGAAGCAAAAGACTCCAGACCCTAGAGCTGATATAGTACCCAAAAAACAACTCTCTCTATATATATATACGTGCAACTGCAAAAAACATAGAATTTTTAAATTAATTTATTTCAAAAAAATATGACAATAAGGGTTTCTCTGAAACAATTTGCTACAATTTCTAAGAAACAATAAAATGTTAGAAATGTGGCCACAATATAATCTAAAGTATCTAAAAATCTCTACATAACAGAGTATCTCTAATGTGAATACTCAGAGATCCAAACAATAGACACTTATATATATTAAATAAATAAAAGCATTCTCTGCCTAATAAAAGACATATATATTATATATGAAATTGCATGAGGAAAGCACCTTTACTCACAGAAAATATTTTAGTCATATGAGAGCTCAACGTTAAAAAGTACTGTATGTGTACTAGGCATCAGTAGATAAATTGTTAGATGTAAGCCTAAAAGTGTGTGCACACTGTAAAGTGGATATTAATCCAGTAAGTATAGAATGTCATTTTAAGCGCTTGAATCCTGATTCTTAAAGAGGAGTTGTAAAAGAAAGTCTTACTGGACCTCTGAATTATGGGTTACAGATCTGAGAGGAGCTGCGTTTGTTTCACTCCTATGAACAGCTGATATGTAGCAGCCGTTGGAAATACTCACAGACTCCTCCGTAACCTATCAGGTAGCCGGACCTTTGAAACTGCAGAGTTCAGCCTGTTTGCAACCTCAGCCTGTTTGCAACCTCTCAGTGCTGGAAGCTGGATAGACTGGAAGATGGATAGACTTCTCGGCAAACCCCCAGGTAGCTGGACTTCTCAAACTGCAAGGTTCAGCCCGTTTGCAACCTCTCCATGCTGGAAGCTGGATCCGTAAAGTTGAAAAGATATTTGCAGTCCGTTTGTCTCTGGGAGTCACTTCTACACGTTTCAGCTCATAAACGAGCCTTTATCAAGATGACTCCATTTTGTTTTTGAGGGGAATTTATACCCGTCTAATCGGATTCAAAATTCTCTTAATTAGAGTTTAAAGTGACAGGTGCAAGGTGACTGCAAGTGGAGCAATGTATCTTTATTACATATATTTGATACAGACATTCAAATGCTAATTACTAAAAAATACATTTAACAAAAAACTATAAAAATTACTTTTCAAAATTGAATTGCTGTACAAATAATAAGATGATAAATGTAGAGTATTTGTGATATATAGGTAACCTATAATAATTCATGCCTTTAATAAATTAATTTTATGAGTTCAACGTCTTAAAGAAGGTGGGGAATAATACCACAATTTAAAAAACACATAAAAAGAAATTAAAAATAAAAATTAAAAAATGGGGATTGTACTACTTTGAAAAACACTAACACATATATATCTCTATATATACCTTCCTATAGAACTTTAAAACCCTGTTAATTCAATACTTAAATAAAAGGATTTAAGTCGAGTTCTGCATTCAGTCCATTAGGGGTTAAGGAACTGAAATTCACTATAAGTTCTGCTTCATTATACAATAGATCTTTAGTTAGATTACTATTTTTATTTGCAGTAACTTTCTTTAAACCCCAATATAATAGCCCATCTGTTTTCTGATTATGGTAGTCCTTAAAATGTTTGGATAACAAGTGATATTCAAAACCCCATTCAATTTTTAATAAATGTTGCCTAATTCTCATAGGGGTTGTCCAGTTTGTCCTAGGTACTGTTATGTAGAGATTTTTAGATACTTTAGATTATATTATGGCCACATTTTTTACATTTTATTGTTTCTTAGAAATTGTAGCAAATTGTTTCAAAGAACATTTTAAAAAGTCTATCGCCTAGATCACGAGTTTGGCATTAGCCTTAAAAAGCAGCGTTGAGAGGTCCCAACGCTGCTTTTTAACGCCCGCTGGTATTATGAGTCTGACAGGTACAGGTGTACCACTCACATTCCTTCCGCGACTCGAGGCTACCACAAATCCCCTTACGTCAATTGTGTATCCTATCTTTTTAATGGGATTTGCCTAACGCCGGTATTAGGAGTCTTGGAAGAAGTGAGCGGTAGACCCAATCCTGTCCAGACTCCTACCGCATTTAAATGTCAGTAGTTAAGAGTTTTATGGGCTAACGCCGGAACATAAAGCTCTTAACTAAAGTGCTAAAAAGTACACTAACACCCATAAACTACCTATTAACCCCTAAACCAAGGCCCCCCCCCACATCGCAAACACTAAAATAAAACATTTTAACCCCTAATCTGCCTACCGGACATCGCCGCCACCTATATTATACCTATGAACCCCTAATCTGCTGCCCCTAACATCGCCGACACCTACATTATATTTATTAACCCCTAATCTGCTGCCCCCAACGTCGCCGCCACCTACCTACAATTATTAACCCCTAATCTGCCGACCTGACGTCGCCACCAATTTAATAAATGTATTAAACCCTAAACTGCCGCACTCCCGCCTCGCAAACACTCGTTAAAACACTATAATAGATATAGAATGACATGAATAAGAATTTACACAAATGACAAACTATCTATGTTGTTGAACCCACAATGATGATGCAAATATAAAGATCGAATGTATAATTCGGCAATAATGTTATAACAACACCTCTCAAAATAACAAAAGGTTTATATCAACATAGAGAATATACACTTATTGTAGTGGTCTATTAATATAAGCATAGATATTCAAGTTCAAGTGCGTTGTCAAATGAATTGACAACTCACGTAAATCGCAGCACCAGGCATACATAACATTAGTATCCAAGGATTGAGACCTTAAGCTGTCAATCATCTAATACGGTCCAATCGAAAATCAAACTGAAATTAAACAAGGCGGGACTTCCGGTTAAACCGGCATATACCCCGAAAAAATCGGCGGCTCGCCGCCTTTGACAAAGCCCGGAGGGGTGAAACTAGTCAGGAGTTACTTTGAGTGTTTGGGCGCTCAATTTTAACATGCCTAGCACCAGAATGTTACTCTAAACCTATGTTAATTATCTGGGTTGTGCCAGACTTAGCCATAGTTTGTGTATATATTTATCATACTGACATCCGCCTGTTATATGTTAAAATATGATGAAATACACGCTGCTCTCAACAGTTATATAGATGGTTATTACAGAGTAAGATTGAGATAAAAACTGTAATTTATAACAAACGGAGATTTCAGAACCATTAGGGTGGTGTGTATTGCAAACAACCAGACTATATTTGTAACTCATATCGGCAACAAAATATCAGTGTTGTTTTTCAACAAAGATACTGTGCAATTGGGTGCATATAATATAGAATGGATCAATGTAAATGATTCAATTTTTGACTACCCACATAGGTATATAAAGTTAGCACATTTGTGAATATATATCACATTATTTTAAAGATCACTAAAAATATACAGAGAGGTAGTCAAATAGAGAAAAACCTAAATTGAGCCATATTGAACAGCGAAAGTATAAAGGGATATACTATCTTTATTGGTATATTATGCACTATACCCAGACGGTGATTAACTAGGTCTGATACATAGCACAGTACTGATAATATGTAGCAACACTGTAACGCTGGAAACTAACAGTCCACAATTGTAGTATACACAAACATTATAAATCAATTAAGATACTATTTGATTATATCTCAGCATTACTAAAACCTAATGATTAACCAACGATAGTGTTACTAATAGCAGCAATTAGCATAAAAAACAGGTGGTACAAACCAGACCCTAGTGCAGTCAAATATTTGCATATATTACATAGGGACTGAGTGGAAAAACTACTGGCGTCTTCAAACACTTTACAGTGCAATTTGGATATCCAAATAACCCTATATAGGGGACCATTTACTAAAGAGGTTACATATATACACTACTTGGATATACCATTTCAGTATAGCAGAAAGAACATAATACTATATAGAGGACTTATATACATTTACCCTAGGCGGAATTACACAGTCCTCCCTATATTGTGCAAATAGAGTTAGACAACATATCAGTGCTAGTGTCGATTTTAACTTGTGTGTGTTACCCTTATTTTAAGTAAATAAACAATAAAAGTTATATTTTATTTTGTTCTAACCAGAAACTGCCTTACAGTCTAGGCTAAGAGTGCTTACAAGTGCATACTTACAGAAGATATCTACACCTCTGTGTTAAGATTCTTCTTAGTTTCCAGTAATTATAATATTTATGCATTAGCACCATTCCCTATACATTTATGACTTTAACAAACAACAAACATTAAGTTTGCTAATAGACTATAATAGGGAAAAAGCCCTAGTGGTGCCATTGTTCTTGTGTAGTAACAAAAGTCAAAGGAGTCTGGAATATCCAGATTTTTCTGAACAATAGAGCACATAGACTTACATACTATATCGTATAATGGAATCTATATTCGATACAGACAGACAAGCAAGACAGCTTAAAAGAACAGCAGACCTCAATGACATTTTTTATGGTGGCCAAAATACAGGGAATACACAGGGAGCTACTTCACTTGATGGGGCTTTAAAAGATTTCCATAGAACCCTATATAAACAGGATAAAACTTGGTGGAATAAACACTTTTTTGAAAAATATATAGAGAGGAAACTCATACCCAGAGGTCTACGTATACAGTTATTTCCAGCCTTTGAATTTAAAAATGAAAGTTTAACAACTGAGTGGGAAGAAGCTCTCTCTGAGTGTTCAGAGAAACTAATGAAAATACTGGTTAAACACGATACACTAGAATATGACCTGTTTGAGACTAAAATTAAAGAACAGTATGAAAACCTCAAAAAATTTGAGATTAGTCCTAATTTTAACCAATTGTACAAAACATATAAACAAGAATTGGACAAGTATGAACAAGAACTGAAAAATGCAAAATTAGGTAAATTAAACAGAGATATCAGTGATTTTACCAATAATAAAGTGTATAAATGGCGCAGAAATGGGTTCTATAGGAATACAAATAAAAACCCCAAAGTGAATATCATAGAAAGTGATATCTCTGATACTGATGGAGAAGAAGGGAGTTCCAACAGCAATCCCCCCCAACTGACAACTATACCCCCAGCCAACCTGAGTATATCTAGATCATCTAGCAGAAACAAGAGGAAAGATTTTTTAGATTCAGGCGAATCAGGAGGGGAGTACGCAGAGGGGGGAGGCATAAACAAAAAGCCAACCAGAGATCGAACCAGGTACCAGAGAGGGCAACAAGGCCACTGGAGACCACCCAGGAGGGAACAGAGTCCCTTCTCACAGATCAGGATGAACCATTGAGAGTCATTAATTTATCCACATTAAATCTCACTCCTAATCACGTTTCAGTATTATCTAAAGGTTTATCCTTTTGTCCAACCAGTAATATTGACAAGTTTGAGGTTGTAAAAGATGTGCAACTGTTCACTAGGAAATTGTTTCTTAAAAAATTCTTCTCTTCACAAGATAATGTATCAGGATGGACAGAAGAAGAAAGATTGACTCTAAATGATCTTGAGGATTTACTGGGTGAATCAGAACCAAAGACTCCAGATAGATGGAGAAAAAACATAAGAAACAAATCCACTTTTGTACCAAAGAATTTTAATAATCCACAGACTGAAATGTTCAGAGACTGTGTGTGCAGAGATATTACAGCACTCAAATTAGCTCCCAAAAAATACAATTTGACATTTGAAGAACAACAGGCAATTAAAGAAATGACCCAATGGGATGAAGTAGTTATCCGTGGTTCGGACAAAGGTGGCAACATAGTTATCTGGCCTATAGATCTTTACTTAAAGGAAGCCAATAAACAACTTAAGGACAAGACCTGTTACACAAGATTGTTGCACAATCCCACGGAAGGTTATTTAAAAATCTACTCTAATATGGTCAATAAGGCCTTCAAAGAAGGCGTTATTACTACTAAGGAACACAAATACCTAACAGTAGAAAAACCTAAGATTGCCACCTTTTACATGATACCGAAGATACATAAGAATGCACAAAATCCAACAGGGAGGCCCATAGTGTCAGGCATAGAGAGTTTAACAGAAAAAGCAAGCACATATATTGATCTAAGATTAAGACAGTATGTGGAACAACTACCATCATATGTGCAAGACACAATGCAAGTAATGCAAAGATTAGAAAATCTAACTCTAAATGACACGACATGGCTAGTCACTACAGATGTTGAGTCCCTGTATACCTCAATTAACCATCAACAAGGTTTACAAGCCACAAGATACTTTTTAGAGAGGTATTCAGAAGAAAACAAGGAACATGACAACTTTATCCTAAAATTGTTAGATTTTGTATTAAACTACAATTTCTTTACATTTGATGGTCAATTCTATCTTCAGACCAGAGGCACAGCCATGGGCACCACCTGTGCCCCCACCTATGCCAATCTGTTTTTAGGCTGGTGGGAGAAAGAATATGTATTCACAGAGCACAACCAAAGATATACAGACTGTATCCCTTTGTGGATTCGTTTCATAGATGACATCCTCTTTATTTGGGAAGGCACACACAGTGATCTATTAAATTTCTTAAAAGATCTGAATCAAAATAACCTGAACATTAAATTGACACATGAGGAAAGTCTTACTACAATAAACTTCTTGGACATAACAATCAATAAACATAGTGATGGTAATGTAACTACTGATCTATTCAGGAAACCTACTGCAGCAAATAGTGTACTACATAGTACCAGTGCACATGCCCCAGGCACAATGAAAAGCTTGCCTATAGGAGAATTCTTAAGACTACGTAGAAATTGTTCAGATGAACAGATAGTCAACAAGAGGGCAAAAGAATTGGAGGAGAGATTGTGGAGGAGAGGGTACAGTAAAAGAAGTACCAAAAAAGCCAAATATAGAGCCTTACACACTCCAAGACATAATCTTCTTTTCAAGAAATACAAGAATAGTCCAAATATACCTAGACTGATTATGACATGCAACAGCCAAGCTCCACAAATTCTGAATATCATACAGAAACACTGGAATATCTTGATGATGGATCCAACATTAAAGACTATCTTAGGAGACAGACCCTCAGTTGGATATAGAAGAAGAAAAAATGTCAAAGACCTTGTAACCAGTAGTCACTTTCAAAAGAAGAAAACCAGAACAGCATTTCAACCGGGAGCATATAAATGTGGCAGCTGCAGCACTTGCAAATATATGCGCAACACAGATACCATCACAGATAGGTTCGGTAAAAAACATAACATAAAAAGATACATAAGCTGCAACACCGAAAGTGTAATTTATGTACTTAACTGCACATGCAATTTGTACTATGTAGGAATGACCTCCAGGAAACTACATGTGAGATTAATGGAACATTTAAGGAATATCAAAAATGCAGCCAAAGATAAGGAAGAGATGAAATCCATAACTAGTGTAGCTGCACATTTCTTGAATTTCCATAATTCTAATCAAAAGGATTTACAATGCTGGGGTATAGAAAAAGTGAGTCTAGGAATGAGAGGAGGAAACCTAGAAACAGCTTTACTGAAAGCTGAAAGCCAGTGGATCTATCTGCTCAATACGGTCCAACCACATGGACTGAACGAACAAAATAATTATTATATCTTTCTATGAAGATCACACACATAAGAACCTATGTTGATATATAAGCCATGTATAGTACTTAGAGGTAGAAAAGAAAAACCACAAAGTCAGATACACAATTATCAGAAGAAGAAGCAACAACAAGACCGTTCATTGAATATGTTTATTTGAAATAATAAATTAATTTGTGTCAGTTTTTAATCCCCTTCACTCTTTTTCCCCCACCTAACATTTTCTAAAAAAACAAAAAAAAACAAAAAATACAAAAAAATACAAAATTGGTAACACAAGCAATGTATGCACTCTATAAACATTACAGGCTGAATTATGCATATAATTACAGCCTCCTAATAATGATAAGTGAAACCAGCACGATAAATAAGATAGGAAGAGAATCAGAGGTCACAATAAATTTCACAATAAGGCGTTTGTAGATTATTACAAAATGTATCACCACCACTAGCAGAATTATTAAGTAAGCTTTAGCACCACAGGTGTCAGTTGATATCCTGGAAACACACAAGATAGAAATAGTCTATTGATTTATAATGTTAAATTAGTACTGAGCGAAGCACTATTTTTTGCACTGTACACAATATAAGGTTTTATTTTGGGTGTGTTTTCAGTCACCCTTTTTCCCCTCTTTAAAACACTATAATAGATATAGAATGACATGAATAAGAAATTACACAAATGACAAACTATCTATGTTGTTGAACCCACAATGATGATGCAAATATAAAGATCGAATGTATAATTCGGCAATAATGTTATAACAACACCTCTCAAAATAACAAAAGGTTTCTATCAACATAGAGAATATACACTTATTGTAGTGGTCTATTAATATAAGCATAGATATTCAAGTTCAACTGAGTTGACAAATGAATTGACAACTCAAGTAAATCGCAGCACCAGGCATACATAACATTAGTATCCAAGGATTGAGACCTTAAGCTGTCAATCATCTAATACGGTCCAATCGAAAATCAAACTGAAATTAAACAAGGCGGGACTTCCGGTTAAACCGGCATATACCCCCCAAAAATCGGCGGCTCGCCGCCTTTGACAAAGCCCGGAGGGGCGAAACTAGTCAGGAGTTACTTTGAGTGTTTGGGCGCTCAATTTTAACATGCCTAGCACCAGAATGTTACTCTAAACCTATGTTAATTATCTGGGTTGTGCCAGACTTAGCCGTAGTTTGTGTATATATTTATCATACTGACATCCGCCTGTTATATGTTAAAATATGATGAAATACACGCTGCTCTCAACAGTTATATAGATGGTTATTACAGAGTAAGATTGAGATAAAAACTGTAATTTATAACAAACGGAGATTTCAGAACCATTAGGGTGGTGTGTATCGCAAACAACCAGACTATATTTGTAACTCATATCGGCAACCAAATATCAGTGTTGTTTTTCAACAAAGATACTGTGCAATTGGGTGCATATAATATAGAATGGATCAATGTAAATGATTCAATTTTTGACTACCCACATAGGTATATAAAGTTAGCACATTTGTGAAAATATATCACATTATTTTAAAGATCACTAAAAATATACAGAGAGGTAGTCAAATAGAGAAAAACCTAAATTGAGCCATATTGAACAGCGAAAGTATAAAGGGATATACTATCTTTATTGGTATATTATGCACTATACCCAGACGGTGATTAACCAGGTCTGATACATAGCACAGTACTGATAATATGTAGCAACACTGTAACGCTGCAAACTAACAGTCCACAATTGTAGTATACACAAACATTATAAATAAATTAAGATACTGTTTGATTATATCTCAGCATTACTAAAACCTAATGATTAACCAACAATAGTGTTACTAATAGCAGCAATTAGCATAAAAAACAGGTGGTACAAACCAGACCCTAGTGCAGTCAAATATTTGCATATATTACATAGGGACTGAGTGGAAAAACTACTGGCGTCTTCAAACACTTTACAGTGCAATTTGGATATCCAAATAACCCTATATAGGGGACCATTTACTAAAGAGGTTACATATATACACTACTTGGATATACCATTTCAGTATAGCAGAAAGAACATAATACTATATAGAGGACTTATATACATTTACCCTAGGTGGAATTACACAGTCCTCCCTATATTGTGCAAATAGAGTTAGACAACATATCAGTGCTAGTGTCGATTTTAACTTGTGTGTGTTACCCTTATTTTAAGTAAATAAACAATAAAAGTTATATTTTATTTTGTTCTAACCAGAAACTGCCTTACAGTCTAGGCTAAGAGTGCTTACAAGTGCATACTTACAGAAGATATCTACACCTCTGTGTTAAGATTCTTCTTAGTTTCCAGTAACTAGTTAAATTTTATTAGCCCCTAATCTGCCCCCCCCCAACGTCGCCGACACCTACCTACATTAATTAACCCATAATCTTCCGACCTCAACATCGCCGCTAGTATAATAAATGTATTTACCCCTAAACCTAAGTCTAACCCTAACCACCTCCCTAATTTAAATATCATTTAAATTAAACGAAATTAATTTAACATAATTAAATAAATTAATCCTATTTAAAACTAAATACTTACCGATAAAATAAACCATAAGCTACCTACAATATAACTAATAGTTACATTGTAGCTAGCTTAGGATTTATATTTATTTTACAGGCAACTTTGAATTTATTTTAACTAGGTACAATAGTTATTAAATAGTTATTAACTATTTAATAACTACCTAGGTAAAATAAGTACAAAATTACCTGTAAAATAAAACCTAACCTAAGTTACAATTACACCTAACACTACACTATCATTAAACTAATTACCTAAACTAACTACAATTAATTACAATTAAATTAAATAAACTAAATTACGGAAAAAAAACCCCACTAAATTACAGAAAATAAAAAAAGAATTACAAGAATTTCAAACTAATTACACCTAACTCTAATCCAACTAATAAACTAAAAAAGCCCCCCAAATTAATAAAATTTCCCTACCCTATACTAAATTACAAATAGTCCTTAAAGGGCCTTTTGTGGGGCATTGCCCCAAAGTAATCAGCTCTTTTACCTGTAAAATAAAAATACAATACCCCCCCAACATTACAACCCACCACCCACACACACCTACTATAAAACCCACCCAATCCCCCTTAAAAAAAACTAACACTAACCCCCTGAAGATCACCCTACCTTGAGCCATCTTCACCCAGTCGGGCACAAGTGGTCCTCCAGAGGCTCCGAAGTCTTCATCCGATCGGGGCAGAAGAGGTCCTCCAAATGGCAGAAGGCTTCATCCAGGCTGCATCTTCTATCTTCATCCTTCCGGAATGGAGCGGGTCCATCTTCAATCCAGCCGATGTGGAGCATCCTCTTCAAACAAAGTCCTAATGAAGAATGAAGGCTCCTTTAAATGACTTCATCCAAGATGGTGTCCCTTGAATTCCGATTAGCTCATAGAATCCTATCAGCCAATCAGAATTAAGGAAGGAAAAATCCTATTGGCTGATGCTATCAGCCAATAGGATTGACCTCACATTCTATTGGCTGATTGGAACAGCCAATAGAATGCGAGGTCAATCCTATTGGTTGATTGGATCAGCCAATCGGATTGAACTTCAATCCGATTGGCTGATTATATCAGCCAATAGGATTTTTCCTACCTTAATTCCGATTGGCTGATAGGATTCTATCAGCCAATCGTAATTCAAGGGACGCCATCTTGGATGATGTCATTTAAAGGAACCTTCATTCTTCGTTAGGACTTTGTTTGAAGAGGATGTTCCGCGTCGGCTGGATTGAAGATGGACCGGCTCCGGAAGGATGAAGATAGAAGATGCAGTCTGGATGAAGCCTTCTGCCGTCTGGAGGACCTCTTCTGACCCGATCTAGTGTGCCGTGAGAGATCCTCAGGTGTGCCATGGCAGACTGACAACAGTGTGACATATTTTTTAAACTTTGCTTGTTTTTTACTCCCAGTGCAGGGGTAGTTTGTAGGAGGCATGGCATAACAGCACAATACATACAGTATGTGTGTTTGTGTGTATGTGTATATATATATGCTGTATTAGGCTACAATGTGTGATTTTTTAAAATTTTGGGATGGTGGTGTGCCACAGGATTTTTTTAATGTAAAAAAGTGTGCCACGGCAAAAAAAAGGTTAAAAATCACTGCTCTGGAGGACCACTTGTGCCCGGCTGGATGAAGATGGCTCAAGATAGGGTGATCTTCAGGGGGTAAGTGTTAGGTTTTTTTTAAGGGGGGATTGGGTGGGTTTTAGAGCAGGGGTGTGTGGGTGGTGGGTTGTAATGTTGGGGGGGTATTGTATTTTTATTTTACAGGTAAAAGAGCTGATTACTTTGAGGCAATGCCCTGCAAAAGGCCCTTTTAAGGGCTAGTTGTAATTTAGTATAGGGTAGGGAAATTTTATTATGTTGGGGGGCTTTTTTATTTTATTAGGGGGATTAGATTAGGTGTAATTAGTTTAAAATTCTTGTAATTCTTTTTTTATTTTCTGTAATTTAGTGTTTGTTTGTTTTTCGTAATTTAGTTTATTTAATTTAATTGTAATTAATTGTAGGTAGTTTAGGTAATTAGTTTAATGATAGTGTAGTGTTAGGTGTAATTGTAATTTAGATTAGGCTTTATTTTACAGGTAATTTTGTACTTATTTTAGCTAGGTAGTTATTAAATAGTTAATAACTATTTAATAACTATTGTACCTAGTTAAAATAAATACAAAGTTGCCTGTAAAATAAATATAAATCATATGCTAGCTACAATGTAACTATTAGTTATATTGTAGGTAGTTTATGGTTTATTTTATCGGTATGTATTTAGTTTTAAATAGGATTCATTTATTTAATTATGTTAAATTAATTTTGTTTAATTTAAATTATATTTAAATTATATTTAAATTAGGGGGGGTTAGGGTTAGACTTACTCAACGCTCACTTTTCTGAGGCTAATGCCGGCTTAAAGAAAACTCGTAATACCAGCGTTGGCTTAAGGCAGCGGTAAGAAAAAAAAAAGGAGTGTTAGCCCCGCAAGCCTTACCGACAAAAACTTGTGATCTAGCTGTATGTTTTTTTGCATTTGCACGTATATATATATATATATATATATATATATATATATATATATATATATATATATACATACATACATTTATTAATATATTCCTATTGATTACTATATACCCATAGCTTTCACATTTCATGTTTAAGCGCCACTCTTATTTTGGTGTTTAACAATTTTTTAGATACTTTATCTAAAACTAAATATAAAATTATATGCAATGAAACAACTTTGCAATATATTTTCATTTAAAATTTTGCCCCCTTTTAATGTAATTTTGTTCTGAAAATTAAGCAATTTCGGTCTCTCAGAAGCTGAAAAGCACCCGCCTGACTTCTCAAAGCGAACTCTGCTACATATATATTTTTATTTGGCTTTATCAGACAACAGCTACAAAACAATTACATTCTAACTTTATGACAGTGGCTAGTCTGATTGTCTGCAAATAAGGCAAATGGTTGTTGTGGTTTAGCTTTTGAAAAATAATTTCAGTAAAAAGAATGTTAATTTGTATTAAAAATAAAAATATTTAGATGATATTTTATAGCAACACAAGAGAAATGTCTGTAATTACAAGGTGTTTAAAGTCACTTTAGTCAGTAAACGTCCCCTACAGTAAATGAGCATAATGCCTGTCCAGTCCACATCACAAAACACCTTCTGAACAATGCTTTCCATTTCTATACACCTTATTCAATATTTCCACCCATTGCAATACCCCCGATTAAACATATATCCCCCTGTTGACTGGTATTTAGACCAGCTGTCATGAGCCACTATTATTTAATAATATTAAAGTGATACTAAAGTCAAATTTTTTCTTTTATGATTCATATAGAGCCTGTAATTTTAAGCAACTTTTAAATTTACTCCTATAATCAATTTTTCTTTGTTCTCTTGGTATCTTTATTTGAAAAACAGCAATGAAAGCTTTGTAGCCATTTTTGGTATAGAACCTGGGTAGCGCTTGCTGATTGGTGCCTTAATGTAGCCATCAATCAGCAAGTGCTACCCAGGGTCCTGAACCAGAAATGGTCTGGATAATAAACATTCCTGTTTTTTTAAATAAAGATACAAAGAGAATGAAGAAAAATTGATAATAGGAGTAAATTAGAAAGTTGCTTAAAATTACATGCTCTGTCCGAATCAGAAAAGAAAAAAATTGGGTTTAGTATCCCTTTAACCTACATAATATCTAGCTGTGTATATTAGTTTCAAGGGCAGAAGAAATAACTCAGAATTCTGGAAAACCAAGCTGTATGCTAATGCTAACTCACTACTACCTTCTAGTTAGGTCTGCCCTACGGAGGATACGGGCGTGGGCCGTGGACTCTCCTCATACAGAAGGAAAGGAAATTATCTGATAAGCTTAATTTATGTTTTCCTTCTTAATATCAGGAGAGTCCATGGCTTCATTCCTTACTTGTGGGAAACATATACCCAAGCTCCAGAGGACACTGAATGAACAGGAGGGCAAAAAAGGAGGCAGACCCTATTCTAAGGGCACCACAGCCTGCAAAACCATTCTCCCAGAAGCTGCTTCAGCCAAAGCAAAAACGTCAAACTTATACAAATTTTAAAAGGTATGTTAGGAGGACCAGGTAGCAGCCCTACAAATCTGATCCATAGAGCCCTCATTCTTGAAGACACAAGAGGAAACCACTGCTCTAGTTGAATGAGCCTTAATCCTCTGAGGAGGCTTATGTCCTGCTGTCTCATAAGCTAAGTGAATAATGCTCCTCAACCAAAAAGATAAGGACGTGGATGAAGCCTTCTGCCCCCTACCCTTTCCAGAATAAAAAACAAACAAAGAAGAAATCTGTCTAAACTCCTTCATAGCCTGAAGATAAAACCTCAAGGCCCGAACCACATCCAAATTATGAAGTAACCGTTCCTTTGAAGAAGAAGAAGAAGAAGAAGGATTAGGACGCAAGGAAGGAACCACAATCTCCTGATTTACGTTGTGATCTGAAACGACCTTAGGAAGAAAACCTAACCCAGTACAAAGAACAGCCTTATTAGCATGAAATACTAGGTAAGGAGGCTCACATTGCAAGGCAGCCATTTCAGAGCAATAGCCAGTAGAAAAGAACCTTCCAAGACAGAAATTTAATGTCAACTACATGCATAGGCTCAAACGGAGCCTTCTGCAAAACTTTAAGAACAAGATTTAAACTCCAAGGAGGAGTGTTAGATATAAACACATGCCTGATTCTAGCCAGAGCCTGACCAAAAGACTGAACATCTGGAAGCTCAGTGAGCCTCTTGTGCAGTAAAACAGATAGGGCCGAAATCTGTCCCTTAAGGGAGCTAGCAGAAAGGCCCTTCTCCAGACCATCCTGGAGAAAGGAAAGAATCCTAGAAACCCTGACCTTATGCCAGGGGAATCCACGCTCTTCACACCAGAAAAAGTAGGTCCTCCACACTTTATGATAGATGCGACGAGTAACCGGCTTCTCTCTCAGAGAAACCTCTCTTGGCTAGGACTAAGCTTTCAATCTCCACGCAGTCAGCCTCAGAGAATCTAGATTTTGATGAACAAAAGGACCTTGTTCTAGCAGATCCCTGCGATAAAGTAACTTCCATGGAGGAGATGACGACATTCCCACTAGATCCGCAAACCACATCCTTCGCGGCCACAATGGAGCAATTAGTATCACTGATGCCCGCTCCTGCTTGATGCGGGCCACTACTCGAGGAAGGAGATGTAATGGCAGAAAAAGATATATTAGACTGAACCTCCAAGGCACCACTAATGCATCTATTAGCTCCATCTGAGGATCTTGATCCATACCTGGGTAGCTTGGTATTGAGATGGGACACCATATCTCCTGAGTCCCCCACCTGTTGCATATCTCGGCAAACACGTCAGGATGGAGAGAACGTTCCCCCAGATGACAGGATTGACTGCTGAGAAAATCTGCTTCCAAGTTGTGCACACCTGGAATGTGGATCATTGACAGTGAACAGTTGTGGGCCTCTGTCCACTCCAGAATCCGAGATACCTCTCTCATTGCTAGGGAGCTCCTTGTTCCTACCCGGTGGTTGATGTAAGCCACCAAGGCGATATTGTCTGATTAGAATCTGATAAACTGGGGCAAACCCAGACGGGGCCAAGCCTTCAGAGCATTGAAGATTGCTCGCAGTTCCAGAATATTGATCGGAAGAGAGCTCTCCTCCCGAGACCAAAGGCCCTGAGCCTTTTTGGCTCCCCAAACTGCTCCCCATCCTGAAAGACTAGCATAGCATCTGTAGTCACAATCTCCCAGGATGGTCTTAAAAAGGATGTCCCTCAGGGACATAAATAACCCCAGAACAAGCTACATAGAAATGTAAGCACCATGTGTTCCACACAGTGTAGGGTGATTACACAGCAGGACAAATGACAGGTTTGCACTTAGTGTATTGTATGAAGTGTTACTGCCCATTACTAGAGGATATCACTATCCCTCTAACCAGACTGTGCTGCTGTTCCTCCCACCAGCAGCAGCAGTGTTTACCAAAGCATTTATGCTCTCTGTCCAGGGGGAACTTAGTTCCATCTACAAAAATATTGCAGAAACTCCGTTCCCATGTGTTCTCGCTGGACTTGACTCTTGTTGGTAGGTATGTTATAGTTAGGATTTTTAATTAAATTATTTTTTTTAAACTACACTAACTAATATATTTTAGGTGCATATTGTTTTACATGGACTTTGTCTATAAATTATATAATATATAATTTGTCTTTATTAACTGCCGGACTTTGAATTAAAAAAAAAAAAGTGCAAAATGGAAATAGAAAATGATTACAAATATATTGCTGTACAGGTAAAAGGAAAAATGTTACTATTTTTTAAAATTCAATATATTGCAACAATTTCTATGCAACATCATGTTGAACTAGTTGTAAAAAACACGTGCAAATCTTAATGTTAAATAATACTTTTGCATTTAAGAGCTTGCCATTTTCTTAATGCTTTTTAAAAACATTTTTATGTGCTTCCATATAGTTGTTTTTTCTTTAATGCACTTTAAATGTGTACAGGAATGCTATGCATTATAAGTAGTTTGTTTGAAGAAAAGACTCGAACGTCTTAGATGAGGTTATATATGTATGCTGTTAATGTTGTATAAATTATAATAGAAATTAATGGCTAGAAGTTTTTAAACTCCTCAGTGTCTTTTCTTTTCTTGTTTCAAGAAAAACTGACATGGTGCCATTTAGTAGAACAGTACAGAAACCATTTTAAGCACTTAGCACTGGTGTTCTATTTATCTTTATGTGACTTTCAGGATTCAGAGGAGGTTCATCATTTCTCTAAGTTTTGATCACCTTTGCTTTTTACCCTTGAAAGATACACATCATTCATAGAATTTAAAAAATGAAATAACTAGAGAGGCAAGGAGAAGCAATTACATAATCTAGCCTACTCATTCTGCTTTAAAGGTACCTGCTCAACAGAGGGTCTTGGTGCAAAAATGTTTTTCCCCCCTCAAAGGTAATTCAGTAATTAGCAATCATAATAAAATTAATGTATCTCTATATAATGAGTTTGAGTATATATATATATATATATATATACACATACACACAGTATATACAGTATATATATATATATATATATATATATATATACATATAATAATATATAAATAATATAATATATAAATAATATAAAATAAATATTAGCCATGTTAATTAATTGCAACGAAATAGGGATATTCATTTTGTTTCAATAAAATGAATATCAAAATGAATGCACCCCAAAATGTAAAGAAAATGAATAAACACTGACATAATTTGTCAGTATTAATTTGTTTCCTTTAAATAGTTAAAATACTTACCTTCAGAGTGCTGGAAAGCTGCGCTAACCCACTCCTCGTTATCACAGAGCCAGGGCCGTATTAATAAGGGGCATAGGGCTAGATTTATTAAAGCTGAGGCGTACAGGGACGCGTATACGCGCCCCTGTACGCCTCAGCTCGCCTGTGGCGAGGCGAAAATACCCGCAGGTATTTGGCATTGCACATGAGCGCAATTTTGCGCTCGCATGCAATCCCGCCCCCTGCTCGCGCACAGCCAATCATGCGCGGGCAGGAGCTGTCAATCTCCTCTGTCTGACTAGACCGAGGAGATTGAATTTCGCCACATTAGAGGTGGCGAAGAGGCTAAGGAAGCAGCAGTCTGGTGACCGCTGCTTGATAAATGACGGCGAGCAAGTTCTTGTGAGAACTTGCAGCCGTAGGGCGTTAATAAATCTAGCCCTTAGTACGGCGGCTCCAAGGGCCTGAGCTAAAGGAGAAGGTCTGTGAGGAAGAGTCTGTGAAGAAGAGGAGCGGGCTAGTATTTTAACCATAAAAATTTACCTGTAGCTTTTAAACATTTACATTTTTTTTTTAAAGATAACAAATGTAATTGTTTAATGAATATTCAGTATTCATTTAGTTTATAACGAAACAAATACAGAATAGCACAGGCAACAAAGTTCCAAAAAATTGGGCCGAACTGTGCACACATCTAATAAACATATAACATATTTATAATGATACAGAATATTTATACACTGGCAGTGAGCACACTGTACTGTATAATAATGTGAGTAACTATACACAGATGCGTATGCTGTGCAATATACTAGTATCTATACACAGATAATGACTGCATAGGCACGTGCTTATGTATATACTGGATTCTATGCTACCCCCTCTAGCACTTGGGCTTTAGTGTCACTGCATCTGCTGCACCAATGGTAGTTTCTCCCCTGTATACTGCATAGCTTTGCTTTTTTAAAACGTTTCTTTCTATTTCATGGTTTGTTCTCCTTTGTATGTCCTATTTCAGTTAGCTATTTTGTATATTCTCTTGGAATGCCTCAATCCTGTTCTGCTGGTGACTTGTGGGCTTGTTTGGTATATAATGTTACATTTAAAATAATTCTGTTATTTTAGCATAAAAGTACAAATAAGATGAATTAGTAATGAAAAAAAATGATAATATTAAATGAAACAGTGTGAATGAATATATATATATATATATATATATATATATATATATATATATACACATATATATACTTTTTTATTGAGGTGGTTAGGTATAGGGTATGCAAAGCTCATTTTTCCCTTAAAAGGACATGAAATTCAGAATTAAACTTTGTATAGTTCGGATAGAGCATACAATTTTAAGAGAAATTCAGTTTACTTGTGTTATCAAAATAACATAATTTGTTTAAACCCTTAAGGTTTTTATGTACCTATCAAGACTATGGGGTAGATTTAACAAGCAGTGGATGCTGCTATCTACACCCATAGTTTCCGGGGCGCCAGAAACATAAGTTAAGAAGAAGTTTGTGTAGGTGGCGGACTGCAATCATCCCAATCAGGTATGATTGATACCCCCTGCTAGCGGCTGATTGGCCGTGAATGTGCAGGGGGTGGCATTCGCTACAGGGAATCATGTCTGCCCGACATATAATAAATTGGCCCCAATACATCTTTTTTTAGTAGACAACCCAAGGTATTGATCTAGGCCCATTTTGGTATATTTCATGAAACCGTTTTGCTGTTTTTACCTATTAACAAAATTGTTAACTTTTTCACAAAATTTGGGGTTCTCACGGAAATTAATTACATACCCCGTATGCAGTCATAACACAAAGGGTTGTAAAAGCATTTCAGGGATCCCCTTTATTCAGAAATAGCATACATGCATGGATTTGCCATTGCTTTTTTGGTTATTAGAAGGCCGCTAATTGCAGCTGCGCAACACACTTCTGAAATTCCCGGCAGTGAATGGGTTAATCAGGTAGCTTGTAAATGTAAGTTTACCTGTAGTATAGAGATCAGCCCCACCTGATACCTTCTATCCCCTGATCCCTACCCGATCTCTACTAAACAGCTCTTGATCTAGCTGCTGATTGGTGACTGAATATATATACCGATTGTCATTGCCTCACCCATGTGTTCAGTTAGAAACCAGTAGTGCATTGCTGCTCCTTCAACAAATGATACCAAGAGAATTAAACAGATCAGATAATAGAAGTAAATTTGAAAGTTGTTTAAAATTGTATTCTCTATCTAAATCATGAAATAATTTTTCGGGGTTTCATGTCCCTTTAAGGGACGGTGTACAGTAAAATTGATTTACCCTTTTTCTATTTCCATTGACTTGTTATACCAGATGCAGAGTATAAAATGTATGGGTAATAGCTTTTTTAGGGTGATATTTATATATTAAATAGCAAGTTTTGCTGTTTGAAATTACAACCAATTAAAACTGGCTGAGCTTGCAAGTAGATCAGACCTCCTTATCGTACCACTCCTAATACAAACAAATGCTTCTTTATCTTACCTCTGTATGTATACTAAAGCCCAAAACTTAGAGAAACCAATTAAAAGTGAAAATGTTATCTCTTATCTCTTCCATCTCCCATTGTGAGTGTAATTTCAGCTGCTGGCTGTGTTCACATATCTTTGCTATAGCCAATACATAAGTATTGATATTTTCAGTATAGATGGGGATACAACAGGCAAAAGCTGCTATTTCAAATAATAAAATAAAGGCAAATTAGCTATTTGTATACAATTTAATACACTCTAGTTTGTGAAATGGATAATTGGGAACACATACAAGGACCATTACATCTGTAACATTGCTTAATAAAGAGGCAGTGATGTACCACTTACTGTAAAAATGTACTTCAATGTGCCAGCCCCCTGTATCATGTGCCAGCCATCAGCCAATTACAGATGTATATATATATACACTGTAAACTCTATCTCATGCTCAGTAGGAGCTGGTGTCTCAGAAAGTGTGTGTATAAAAAGAATGCACAATATGTGATCATCAAAATAAACTGGAAAATCTCTCAAAACTGCTTGCTCTATCTGAATCATGAAAGTTTAATTTTGACTTTATTGTCACTTTAAAGGGCAGAAAATGCTACCGTATGGTGTCCCTTGAAACCTGGTTGGTTTATTTGGGATTGAACCAAAGTCTTTCAGATTACCTCCAATAAAAAAATACTGGCCATGATATTAACTAAATAATACATATTACAGAAAAAGCTGCTTAGAACAGGCATTAAAACTTATACAGTTTCAGCACCTTCTTCAGTGATACTGGCGTCAAAATAAAAAAAATAAAAACTTATTTTATTGTGTTTGATTGGTATCAGGGATCAGCAAATTTCAGGTGGAAAAATGTAGTAACTGATGATTTCTCAAGAGAATGTTTTCATATTGTTTTGTTAGCTAGGGACAGTTGTGGAAGTGATTGGTGTGAATTGTCCAAATTATCTATAGACCTTGGGGATTCATGTTTAAGGGGTTTACAGGAAGATGTGTTATCTCCAAGGACTTGTATTTGGAGGAAGGGGTGTTTGTGACAGGCTTCACTATCATTTTAAATGAAAACTTGTTTATGGATGAGGGAAAAGCTATAACTTCAAACTTTTATCATGTACTAGGGGTAAATCACTAAACTGATTGAAATTATTACCCACTGTTATTAAAAGCATAACACTTTTAAAACCCATTGATTCTCTGTCACTCACACGTGTGAATAAACTGCTCTTTCCTTTGAGACACAGAGTCTTATTTTTGCAATGTGTGTAGTAAATCTTGCAATGAAGTTGTTTTCCCAAAACAGGCTCCTGGATAAACAAAAGAAACAACACATAAAATTCTAAAATAAACCTGCTTAAATAAGAGGATGAAAAGGTTGCTCACATTGAGATAATTTACTCAATTTTGTATTTTTATTTAAATTATTTTATTTTATATTAAAGTCATCCACTATTCATATGAGCGTGCATTCAAGTTTTACTTACTTTTCCACTAGCCCAGCTAAACATTTCTGTGCATACATAAATGTATTATCTTCAATGGAATTGGCTTGCTCGCATTGCCTAGCTCTGTTGTTGGCTACTGAGCATGTGCAAGGCTGCTGGGTGATGTCATTGAAAGTATAAACACACAGTTGAGCTAAATAAAAGCTTGTCCGTGTACAAAGCGTACTGGTGTCTGAACTATAGTGCACTATATGGTGTCTGAAAATCTTAAAAGAGCTAGTGTAAATAAACAACTGTAAAAAGGCAGCTACTCATTCTTTTTATGTGCTCAATACCTGAGGAACAAGCTCCTATTAAGCATTTTCAACAGTTCATAGATTTTATACTAATATGTGTCTTTGATTGGCTCATGACTATCACATGATACAATGGGCAGGGAAATTAAAAGAAGGTCTGAAATTGTTTCTGCATTCTCTTTTATTTTTTTTACTTTTTCCATATATCTTTATTACATTTTTCACAATCTCTAACATTGAAAAATAAACCATCAAGGAAAAACAATTTTGCATCATGATAAATAAAATTAATAAGGAATTACAAAAATAAATAAATAACACACAAAATACTAATTACACCAGATGTGATCCATTTAACTAGCCCACCACTTTATCAAGGCATATACATATAATAATGGGGAGGCAAAAGGGGAGGAGAGAGAGAAAACCATCAATACATCAGTGATTTCCGAAAAAAATATAATAAAAAACACCCAATGGCTATTAAAAAAAAAAAAACAGTATATATGTGATGATAATTTATCATGAAGTCAGCAGTAAAACCAAAAATAGTCAGTTAATAAAAAAAGGAAATATCTATCATCTGCTGGCTATGTAAAAAACATCATATATAAGTCTACTATATTTAATGATCATTTAAAAGAAAAGTACAATGCCACGCCATGCAGAGCAATTATCAAAGCCTATGCAATGATTACCACCTTTGGTTTCCACTCATTAAACTCAGTTATGCCTTTTGCACATATGGTTTCATAAATACATTGCTCTTATCCAATACAAAATGATTGTCAGACCTGCAAATAAAAGACAACTCTCCTCTGAATAATTGGTGCAGCCAACCTCATTTATAGGTTTAATTAGTGATGCAATAGTGATGCCTATTTTAGCTTTAAAAGCAGAATTTCCTGAAATATATCATAAAATCAGATAGGATCATAGGCGTGAACTAAATAAAGATTCATTATGGATGGGTACCCTCCCATAGTACCAGTTGCTAAATTATGTTCATGAGCACATTTAGCTAAAGGGATGCTATACAATAGATATTTCTTACATGTATATAAACAAGCACTATTTAAACACATCAAAATCAATTTAAAATATTTTAGCTTTACCCTTTTGACACTTTAATAACCAAAGGTTACTTAACTTTGTTTCAGGGTTAATAGCGACCTCCATTTCACTTATCGTATACTTATTTCCAGCCTGTTTTACATGCATTTTAGAGAGGTATAAGGGTTATTGATGTTATACATATAATCTTAAAATTCACTGGAGATCATTCATTTCACCATTTTTTCAATTAATGCCGGGAATAATTTGTTTTTTATATTTTTTTTTCCAAAGTTAAACATTTCTGGTGATGACTTCTGAGTGTTAATGAAGCTCTTAAAACACTTTATTTCATCAACAATAATTCAAAATGATCTTAGGTGTAAAATGAATGTTCCTGATATACTTGAGTTATCAGACAAAAGAGTCCTTTGTTTAAATAAAAAAAAAAAAACTAAATTAGAGGTCAAGTATTACAATTGTGAGATCATGTAATAAATTTGTTCCAATATAATTTAAGCACTTAAATCCACAGCTTTATGTCAGAATGAAATAATGATGTAAAACTCACAACAAAATTAAGACGCTCAAAATTATTGCTTTAATAGTTGCATAAAAAATGCTTTAAGGTGTCATACTTTGTACTATAATTTATCTGTAATAAAAATAAAATTAATAACGTGGAAACAGAGTTTGTCTTCATATATTTATCATTTGTGTTTAACTAATGAGTCTAAAATTAGCTTGTTCTCTTAGTTAATTAATTGCTATTTTTCTTAGACTAATTCTGTAAGAATAATTGATATAATTTTGAAAGGGACAGAATAAAACATATTCGCTTAAAGAAGTAAATTACTGAAACAATAAGGGAATTTTCCCATCTTAGAATTGAAACAACATGGATAAAATGTAAAATATATTACTACAATTTACACTGAACCCATATTTTTTCTTTCGAGATTCAGATAGAGCATGCAATTTTAAGCAACTTTCTAATTTACTCCTATTATCAATTTTTCTTCGTTCACTTGCTATCTTTATTTGAAAAAGAAGGCCTCTAAGCTTCTTTTTTGGTTTAGACCTCTGGACAGCACTTTTTTATTGGTGGATGAATTTATCCACCAATCAGCAAGAATAACCCAGGTTAGTCACCAAAAATGGGCCGGCATCTAAACTTACATTCTTGCATTTCAAATAAAGATACCAGCAGGCCCATTTATCAAGCTCCGTACAGAGCCTGAAGGGCCGTGTTTCTGGCGAGTCTTCAGACTCGCCAGAAACACAACTTATGAAGCAGCGGAGTTGATTGCAGGGAGTTGATTGACACCTCCCTGCTGGCAGCCGATTGGCCGCGAGTCAGCAGGGGGCGGTGTTGCACCAGCAGCTCTTGTGAGCTGCTGGTGAAATGTTAAATGCGGAGAGCGTATTGCTCTCCACATTTAGCGAGGTCTTGCGGACCTGATCCGCAGTGTCGGATCAGGTCCGCAAGCCCTTTGATAAATGGGCCTGCAAGAGAATGAAGAAAATTTGATAATAGGAGTACATTAGAAAGTTGCTAAAAATTGCATGCCCTATATGAATCACAAAAGAACAAATTTGGGTTCAGTGTCCCTTTAAACTTTAATTTTGTTATTACTACATACAGTTACAAAAAAATGTATCATAATTATATATAAAACAAGGAGTTTTGTATATTATGTGCAATGTAAGTGAACATGGAACTGGAAGATTGTTTCAAATCGTAAAGGAAAATGATTAATTGAATGTGCAGAAATTCCAGTGAAAATATAAGGGGAATTATATTAGTAAGGATGTTGTAAAGTAGGGTTAGGAACCGGAATACCGTAGCCAGCAACTGAAAAATCACATGGTTCTTCTTATGCTGAATCTATCACTGTGTCCAGATTTACCCAATAAAGATTATTTGAAGCAGCCACGTGGTAGGGTTTAAACAGCACCAGCCCTGTATCTGTTCTATTATTATCAACTTGCATTATGTTTAACTAAACCAAAGTTTTAGCAGACAAAGCTACGTTCTTGGCTTTTTTCTCCCAAATACATAAGCCTGGAAGTGATTTTGTGGACTGTTAAATACACTTTAAGACATATTTTTTCCATGTAGATTATATTGGAACCAGGTGTATGGATTTCCCTAGAACAGATTTATTTTAATTATTGTGTACTATACCTCCAGAGAATGCACAATTAATATTATGTACTCCAAAGTAACCTAACACAGACCCAGAGAACCCCCTCTTCAATTACTTAGATGACCTCATAATTTTTAGGTTTGTACATGTTAGTATTCTTTCCTCTATAAGCACTTTTGATACTTGTATTTGATAGGGATGGTAGATTTTAACATGCTATCAAGTTTTTAAGAGTTTAAAATGTTCTTACATACATTAAAGTGTCATCTTAATGCTACACCATACAAAGACATTTTAAACAATTGGGTGATTTCAACTTTATGAAAACAGTTTGTGAAAGGCCCTTTCCTGTTCCAGCATTATTGTGTCCCTGTGCAGAAAGTGAGGTCCATGAAGACATGGTTTATCCAGTTTGGTGTGGAGGAACTTGACTGGACTGCACAGAGCTCTGACCTCCACCCCATTAAACACCTTTGGAAAGCAAATTAGTAGCCAAACCTTCTCAGCCAACAATAGTACCAGATCTCACAATTGCTCTTTTAGCTGAATGGGCAGTAATTCCCACAGACAAACACCAAAATCTTGTGGAAAACCTTCCCAGATGAGTTGTGATTGTTATAGATGCAAGCAGGGGCAACTCCAAATTAATGACCATTTGTGCCTATGCAACTATGTTATTAGAGGTTGTCTAGCCTCATTGCTGGTTGTAAGAAAAAAATACAACAAAAAAAATCTGTTGTATGAGTGAAAACCAAATAAATTCTTGAGTGAAAAATATTACAGTTTGTTTTATTGTAATCAGCTATGCTGAATATTAGCGCTACGGAATCTGTTGTAGTGCTCTGGAATCTATTGGCGCTTTACAAATAACCGATAATAATAATAATAATAATAATAATAATATGTGTAATATGCTGCAGCTGCCCTGGTGAAGAACTGGTGCCATTAACAAATTCAGGTACCTTTACTATGTGCCACTGTCTTGCCTTTGTTTGCTCCATTGTTTATTTTGAAGTTCTCAAGCAAGGAGATGAAGAACATTTGTAGTATGATTAGTTGTGGATTTGTGTGTACAAGGCATATGTCTGTATGTTTTTGGATAGCTATTACAGCCAATAGGACTTCCTGAGTAATGAAACACAGCAATACCATATTGTCTCCTTTAACATTTAACACATCTGGATAAATGTTACATATGTGATAGAATATTACAATGTAATATCTGCATTAATGCATCATTTTAAATAGTGGGTGCTGATATTTCACCTATTTTATTTTTAAAAAAAACAACATATTAATAAGTATGATTTTAAATAAACATGTGTGGGATGCAGTTTTAAGAAAAGGCACAGAATAGAAACTCTATGGCAAAACGTGTTAGTCCTAGTTCACTTTATAGAACTGTCAGAGGTGAAAAAAAGTAATTTGGTGCACTGGTGGAAGTTGATAAGTCTAGCCTATTCTCTGACTTTCACCATGGGATTGTAAGATAGGTCTTCAGTAATATGAAACCCAAAAGCTGAGCTCAGGGCTGTCAGGATTGTTTCTTTCATCATCCTTAACCAGTAAGGTATTCCTGAATATAGTGGTCTTAGAAAAAGATCTCTAACTATTAATACCATCATTTTTTGCTGCTATTAAAAATAAAGGTGAACAGTATAAATTTACAGAAAAAAGTGGAAGGTGAGGTTTTAGAACACAACCATGCAAGGGAGGCAGTAATCAAGCATATATAAATACTGACTTTTCCATAGGCTACTTCAGAGAAGCATTACACTGGAGAAGTGGACAGTGGGGAGGTTGCCAATCAGTTAATTACTTCTGTTTGTCACATGTTTCATCACAATATTTGGCCTCTGGCACAATATAGTGCCATTATGTAAGTGGGTAATAACAATGATGTGCATATTACTAGAATAACAGAATAAAAATATTTCTGTATTTTTATTTTCAAATATTTTCCTTTAACTAGATAGCACATTTTACGAGAACAATGCTTTTTATTTCATCTGTATAAGCTATTATCTTTCAGCTCTGCATTATTTGGCACTTTGGGATGTGCTAATGCTTTGAAAATGAGCAATAAGCATATTAAATAAATAATCAAGAAGAAAAACTGTATGTACCAAGGAAATATCAATAGAAGATTAGGCAGAAACAAAAGATGCATATAACACTAACACAATTATCTTTCAGAGAAAAGTGCTTCACTGTTCTATAGTTTCCTGACTTGTGAACTAAAAATCTATCTTTTATTCCATCAATATATAAATATTCAATCACATAACACAAATTCATTCTAATGTTCTGGGATTTAAAATATTCTTGAGTAAAATGTGTATACACATCAAAAACATGCATATTTTCAAATTCACCATTAACTCTCATGATACAAACTCTCAACAGTAGATTAAAGGGTCAGTAAAAATAAAAAATAAATAAACACTGCTTACTGCATGTTAGATTTTTTTCTGCAATAGTTATCACACTACATTTAAACTGCCCTTATTTCTATAATAAGGGCTGTTTAAATGAAGACTCCAAAGGCTGAACTTTTGTTTCATGAAACCTCAGCAGTCCATTCAGCCAAACTCGGCCCGTCTAACACTATGCATGCGCAGCTTGTCTGCAGTGCTGGCTAAATATATTTTGCTGCCTGGTTCCAAGAATCCAATGATGCCCGCCCTGTAGTGGCATTACTGATTAGCTTTTCAACCTACTAGCCTGCCCACTGACCTTACTAAGCCTGCCTGCCTACCTGCATGCAACCAATGCATATATACAATCGCGCAATAAGTGGAAAGGAGGTCAGGGAAGAGATGCACTTGTTCCGCCTTGAATGTCGCCCCTGACCGGTTTTGTGTCTTTGTGCATGATGAGGTTATGGGAGCCTGCGATTTCCCCCACCAAGACAGAGGACAAGGTCTGTTGGAACCACTTGGTCCCATGGCTATATCAGCCCTGCTTCTCTGCTCGGGAAGACAGGGCAGACACATCATGCACACAAAGAATGGAAAGGAAAATGGGAAGGGAATTCCTGTCATGGGAGTGGCCTAATGAAAAAATAGTCTGCATAAACTCAATTACATTGCTTAAAGGGACACTGAACCCAATTTTTTTCTTTTGTAATTCAGAAAGAGCATGTAATTTTAAGCAACTTTCTAATTTACTCCTTTTATCAATTTTTCTTCGTTCTCTTGCTATCATTAGGCATCTAAGCTTTTTTTTGGTTTCAGTACTCTGGACAGCACTTTTTTATTGGTGGATGAATTTATCCACCAATCAGCAAGGACAACCCAGGTTGTTCACCAAATATGGGCCGGCATCTAAACTTACATTCTTGCATTTCAAATAAAGATACCAAGAGAATGAAGAAAATTTGATAATAGGATTAAATTAGAAAGTTGCTTAAAATTTTATGCTCAATCTGAATCACGAAAGAAATTTTTTGGGTACAGTGTCCCTTTAAATAAAAAATATAATAATTATACATATGTGTTCATATGTTCATACATTATGTTGCTATCAAGTTTTTTATTTTATTTATTTTTTTTATTTGATGTCGTTGTGGTATCTATCAACAGCTCGAGAATGGTATTATGTATATATTTTTATGCGAGTGCACTTTCAACTATCCTACATTTAAATCTATTGTCAAATTATTTACATTTGGTAATTATGAATTAAAATGTCATTATATCACTGTGTGCCTATAGTGATGAGATTTGCATAAATAATATTTGTTCTCTTCAAAGTTTTATTTTAAATACAGTAATTACTGTACAAAAATAATTATATGATTGACAACAAAATAATAAAAAATCAGCAAGCAGTCAGATGGATAATGCTTTCACTCAAACATTTAATGTACAAACAAAAAAGCTGTTAATGAAGCATTAAAATTTAAGAGAAAAACAAACCCAGAGCATTTAGGGACATTCAGAGACAAATTTTAATACATGCATTATTTCTATTTTTGCACAATTAATTAATAAGCTCCATGTTGTCACAATAAGATTTACACCCTAAAATCTGCAAGGACTTTAATTTAATTTTATGTGATTGAAGAAGAAGAATCACTGGGGTGAAGCTGAACAGTAATAATATACAACACAGCCAATACAATTTATTCTTTTGAAGCATTACAGTTACTCATAAGCAATTATCCAGCAAACAAAAAAACATACACTATTATGCACATATTACGTCAAAACAGGGAAAACATTTCAATTTATTACATTTTCTTAAGTAAAATGAAAACTGCTCAAAAGAAACAAGATATTATTAAAGGGATGAGAAAGTAAAAAAAACTTTATTAAAACTTTAAAATTTACTTCTATTTGCAATTTTACATTGTTTTCTTGGCATCCTTTGTTGAAAAGCAAAGTTTTCATATATCATAATTGTATGTCATATGATAAAAGGGGCCGGAAAATGAAAGCAAACATTATCAGAAAAAAAATATACTGCTTGTTTCAAATTCAAAGTAAGCGTCATTGCATTGTCTATTTATTATGGGTCAGATGTACTACTGTGCAGGTTCTTGACTTAGTAACCTGTCTGTCCGTCTTCATGGCGAGCTGGCAGCAAACACTGTGGGTTCACATGAACTATTGCACAAGCATTTGCCTGTGCAGCACCACATCTGTTCTCCCATGATTGGTAAGGGTGATTTATTGCATTCAGTGTGATTCATCGTATGACCGCTGCTTCTTACATTGCGGTAACCAGGATCACATGAGCGAGATTGCACCCCAAGGGCTCCAAAACAGCGTTCACTGCTTAGTACATGGAGCCTCATGTATTTACTGAATTTGCTATTCTACAGTATTTAATGGTCCTTTCTTTTTTCACACTGTATCTTTATACCATCTCCTCAAAGGCCACAAAAAATGTTCATATGACTTCTATCAGTGGCATCACTAGGGGGTGCGGGGGGTGCGGGCCGCACCCGGGTGACACCCTCCAGGGGGTGACACCACCAAAATTTTTTTTTTTTTTTTTTAAATTTTATTGAAATTCAAAGAAATACAATGTAGAGGTGCATATATTTTTTATTAGAGGGGCCAGCATTTGTGAACATTAGTGGGATTGGGGAAGTTTTGCCCCTTGAGCCAGCACTGCAATTTCCACAAATAGTTTTCCCGGCTGCTTTTGCTTGTTTGTACTTTGCTCCTCCTTAGCCCAATTTCACTATGAATGTTGTGGGCGTGCTGTGGGGCTTGCGAAGTTGCACTGCTAGCCTAAACCTGCCTGCCTATCTGTGCTCACTGCTCAATGACGTGTGGAGCAGTGGAGTCACTCACTGCTGTGATTTCTCTCTAAACGGGAACTGGGAAATTATGAGGGGGATGCCTGGCACCTGACCGCATGACTGTCTGACACTGTCTCTAAAGTGAAGGAGCTACGTATTATGCCCACCAGACTGGTACACTAAGTGCACACTGAAGAGGTAGGAGGGGAAGGTGGACAGGGGTCTGGGGGTGGGCAGAGAGCAGAGGTTCTTGGCCATAAGAAGCGGTAGGCACGCGGCCTGGGGCTGTGCACTGAACGACTTGGAACAGAGTCAGAGAGCAGAATTTTCATAGTTTGCACACCTAAACCTTTTCTTTAGTGATTTATTTTTAAAATGCTCCATTTATCTTTCATTTGATGCTCTGTTGAGCCAGGGAGCAGCTCTAGGCATGAGCTTTATAATTAGTGCAGTTTACATATTTTGTATGTGTGTGTGTCTGAGTTTTTTTGTGTGTGTCTGAGTGTTTCTGTGTGTGTGCCTGAGTGTTTTTGTATGTGTGTGTCTGAGTGTTTTTGTGTGTGTCTGAGTGTTTTTTTTGTGTGTGTGTTTTTGTGTGTGTGTTTCCGAGTGTTTGTGTGTGCATCTGAGTGTGTTTTTAAGTGTGTCTGAGTGTTTGTATGTGTGTGTGCCTGTGTTTTTGTGTTTGTGTGTGTCTGCTTTCGGGGGGGGGTGACACCATAACTTACCGCACCGGGTGACACCAACCCTAGTGACGCCACTGACTTCTATAACACAATCTGTATACAAGTAATAGTTTTATGTTTGAAATCCTGGATGACTGTCCTGTTTCTATTAGGAAAGAAATGTATTGTAATATGAATTTAATAAAAAAATAATAATGAATATGGCTGCTATTGTTACCATTGGTTGTTACACAATCATTGCATGGGATTTTGATTTTTTTATTGACAACTTACTGATGGTGTTTAATATTCTCTATGTGGTTACAAACTCCCTTTATGGTTCCCGTACAAACGTATTGCTAAATGGTTGCACCATAAACGTCCCTTTACTGCCAACAAGAATAATCATTAAAAATCTGCTTATCACATTCAGTGTAGAAAGAGAAGCATGGAGATTTTGAATGCTTGGGATTTGAATTCTTAAGATGACTATGGATGAGACTGTGGGGCCGATTTATCAAGCCCCGTATGGTCCCCAATGCCTCTGTTTCTGCACGAGCCTTCAGGCTCACCGGAAACAGGAGTTAAGAAGCAGCAGTCTTAAGACCGCTGCTCCTTAACTCGTCTGCCACCTCAGAGGTGTCGGACAGCAATCCACCCAATCGCATATGACTGGGTTGATTGACATCCCTGCTAGCAGCCAATTGGCTGCGAATTTGCAGGGGGCGGCATTGCATGAGCCTTTTTTAATGTAATGCTTGTGCTATTATAAATGCCGACACCATATGCTGTCAGCATTTATCGATGTGCGGCGGACATGATCTCTACAGCAGATCATGTTCATCGCACTTTGATAAATTGGCCCCAGAATGTGGATTAGGTCAATAGACAGATGGATAAATACATAAGTAGAAAGGTAGATAGACAGACAGATAGATGATATATAGATCTTAAAGATAGATATATGATCGATGATAGATAGATAGATAGATAGATAGATAATGATAGATAGACAGACAGAAGATAGATATATAGATAGACAGCACACCCGTTAAACTAGTAAATACGTTTTAAAAAAAATGGTAAATAATAATAATAAAAGCTGTTGTATATAGTACATATAATATATATTTATTAATTACTACCTTGAGAAAAATTAATATAAACCCTATTAACATCATTAAATTATGATCATATGATAAAAATGATAAACTTTGTCTCAGTAGTTAATGTATGATACTACCACATGCAGGGTTATCTACCCTGTGTCTCTAGGATAGTAACCCAGCACAAAAGAATAATCCAGTGAGACATCCCTCAAGGAACATTGTAATTGTTTTAGGTTTCTCTCTGTATCCATAGATTAAATATAAAATGTGCTTGTATCCATGTTAACCAGGATCTGTATCCTAGAAGGAGCACAGCATGACATTTCTTTTAAAGAACAAAAGAAAGATAATCACCGAACTAAAATGAAAGATACATTTTTTTTAAAAAGAATGGAAGTTTTTGAGGTTACATGTCAATGAACCTAATGGGACATGAAACCCAAATTTTTTCTTTCATGATTCAGATGGAGAATACAATTTTAAATAACATTCCAATTTACTTCTATTATCTAATTTGCTTCATTCTTTAGATATCCTTTGTTGAAGAAATAGCAATGCACATGGGTGAGCCAATCACATCTATGTGCAGTCACCAATCAGCAGCTGCTGGGCCTATTTAGCTATGCTTTTCAACAAAGTATATCACGAGAATGAAGCAAATTAGATAATAGAGGTAAATTGGAAAGCTGTACAAAATTGCATGCTATTTCTATATCATGAAAGAAGAGAATCTTGGTTTCATGTCCTTTTAATGTTATAGCACAGTGTTAATTTTTTTAAGCTTTCTATGTAATTTACAAATACTAATAATAATACAATGAAGGTGTTTAGGAAAGGAAATGGTATAACTGTAAAACTGTATAGCTCTCCATAAACACACACACACACACATACATATATACATACATACATACATACATACAAAACTCCTTTTATTGAGCTTCTCTTTATTGTGCTTCACAGAAATTGCTCTTTTTACAAATTGAAGGTTTGTGAAACCCTGTGTTGAGCAAGTCTATCGGAACATATTTTTCAAAATAGTGTGACTCACTTTATTGCTATATTCACTTTATTGCGGTGGTCTGGAACCAAACCCGCAATAACTCTGAGGTAGTCCTGTATGTAGTGTGTGTCTGTAGATAAATAGACAAATAGATAGATATAAACATATCACCTAAATCTCATAATAGATATTATATTAAACATCTTTAACAGTAGCATAATGCAATTCTAAGCCAAACATTATTTTGCCAGAGTTCTTTACAGTTTTAGAATTTTATCTCCTTGCTACTTTAATGCTATTGTTTTTATTTAAAATGATCCAATGTAATACATCTTAGGCATATAAGGTCTTAGGGGCCGATTTAACATATGTCGGATGGACATGATCTATTGTAGCGGATCATGTCCGCCCGACATCGATAAATGCAGATAGCATACGCTGTCAGCATTTATCATTGCACAAGCAAGCAGGGAGTGTCAATCATCCCGATCGTATCCGATCGGGATGATTGTTTTCCGCCACCTCAGAGGCGGCGAACGAGTTAAAGAGCAGCGGTCTTAAGACTGCTGCTTTTTAATTTACATTTCCGGCTTGCCAGAAGGCTCGTGCAGAATAAGCAGCATTGACTGCTTCATAAATTGGCGCCTTGGTCTTAACAAAATATATTTTTCATAAATTGGTCCATATAGTAATACCTTTAATAAGTATGCTAATCAAGCAAATTCTGCTAAATTGCAGTGGCATACTTTCCTCAGTTGTGCATTACATAAAGAAGCACATCATTTATTGTAGATAAACTGATTTGCTTATGCAATCTTCTTATATTCCAGTTCGCTTATAAAAAAAAATAGAGACCCTAATTTGGCCTTATCTAGGTTCATTTTCAAAGTACATATATTTATCAAATGTCTATTTTTTTCTTTTCTAAATATTAACAGCTACTTTCCATTTTGCTTCAAATGTTAACGACTATGCAAATACAACATCTATACAATCTCTAAGAAAGAGACGGGTTTCTAGATTCAATCTAATTAAGGTTATACTATAATTTTACTTGAGGCGGAATACAGAGGATGTCAAGAGTGCAGTAACAGCATTAGCAGTTTGCAGGTTCAAATGAGGCTTGAAATAGTGTTGTTTCGTGTTTGCATTTACCTTAATATAACCACTTTTTTGAATGGTATAAGCTAAGATAAAATAAATTATAGTAAATTAATGTTAAAGAGACAGTATAATTGAAAGTGTTTATTGTTTAACCCCTTTAATACTGGGAGACTTAGAGAAAAGGTTGCTCAAAGTACCAGAGAAATTTTTAGCATTTCTGCTATCACTCCATTTAAATAAAAATAAAGCCTTTGGTTTTTTTTTTATTTACCTATTGTTTTTGATACTTTTAAGGTTTTTATCTGCAGCTATGTATAAAATGATGCAATGAGGTAATTCTCGTTGGTATAGCAGAACTCCCCAAATTCTCAAAATTGACCCACAAAACTATATACATTTATACAGTAGACAACCCAAGATATTGATCTAGGTCCATTTTGCCATATTTCATGAAACCATTTGGCAGTCAGATGTATGCAAAATACGATCATATAAACATTTTTTTTTTTACTTTTTCACAATCTAGCTTTCTCAGGGAAATTATTTACATATAACTTGTGCAGTCATAAGACAAATGCTTGCAAAAGCTTCTGTAGGATCACCTGTGTTCACAAGTAGTAGACATGATTTTGAGAGGATTTTTATACACGTTATGGCAAAGGGTGCAGGTCCCAATTGGAATGACAAAATTGACCCCCAAAAACTGTAAGTATGCCCCCACCAAAACATTTTTTCTTTTTTACATAGGGCTCCTCCCCATCCCTCCCACCAAACAACTTTCTTGTACTGAGGTTCCCTCCCACACAAGCATCAGTGTATTGAGGGCATTCCTCAGTACATCAACATCAGTGTGAAGGGCATTCCCTCCAGCTTCCTCCAATCCAAAAATGAGTGTGAAGGTTCCAAACATCACTGAGGGCCAGTCCCTCCCCCTCCCTCTTACCCAAGCATCATATGAGGGCATTGGTCCCTCCCCCCTCCCAAGCATCATATGAGGGCATGCTCCCCCCTTACTCCTCCCAAGAATCATATGAGGGCATGGTCCCCCCTTAACCCTGCCAAGAATCATATGAGGGCATGGTCCCTCCTTCCCCCTCCCAAGCATCATATGAGGGCATGGTCCCTCCCTCCCCCTTCCCAAGCATCATTATTGGGCATGGTCCCTCCTTGCCTTCCAAGCATCATAGGAGGGTACGGTCCCTCCTGCCCACCTCCTTAGCATCATATGAGTGCATGGTCCCTGCCTCCCCCCTCCAAAGCATCATATTAGGACATGGTCCCTCCCTCCCAAACATCATATGAGGGCATGGTCCCTAACTCCACCCTTCCAAGTATTATAAGAGGACATGGTCTCTACCTCCCAACTCCCAAGCATCATATGAGGGCATGGTCACTCCCTCCCCACCCTCAAAAACAACATATGAGGGCATGGTCCCCCCTTAACCCTGCCAAGAATCATATGAGGGCATGGTCCCTCCTTCCCCCTCCCAAGCATCATATGAGGGCATGGTCCCTCCCTCCCCCTTCCCAAGCATCATTATAGGGCATGGTCCCTCCTTGCCTTCCAAGCATCATAGGAGAGTACGGTCCCTCCTGCCCATCTCCTTAGCATCATATGAGTGCATGGTCCCTGCCTCCCCCTCCAAAGCATCATATTAGGGCATGGTCCCTCCCTCCCTCCCAAACATCATATGAGGGCATGGTCCCTAACTCCACCCTTCCAAGTATTATAAGAGGACATGGTCTCTACCTCTCAACTCCCAAGCATCATATGAGGGCATGGTCACTCCCTCCCCACCCTCAAAAACATCATATGAGGGCATGGTCCCCCCTTAACCCTACCAAGAATCATATGAGGGCATGGTCCCTCCCTCCCGCCTCCCAAGCATCATATGAGGGCATGGTCGCTCCCTCCCCCTCCCAAGCATCATGAGGGCATGGTCACTCCCTCCCCACCCTCAAAAACATCATATGAGGGCATGGTCCCTCTCTCCCCTCTCCCAAACCTCATATGAGGACATGGTCCCTCCCAACCACCGCATCTTATCAAAGGGCTGGTCCCTCCTCCAACCACATCAGATCAGAGGGCTGGTCCTTCCCTGCCACCCTCACCGCATCAGATCAAAGGGCTGGTATCCCCTCCCACCGCTTCAGATCAGAGGGCAGGTCCCTCCCTACCACCCTCTACCACATCAGATAAAAGGGCTGGTCCCTCCTTCCATCACATCAGAGCAGAGGGATGTTCCCTCCCACTCCCTCTCCCCTTTCCACTTTTTTTGCTCTATTGACTTCTATGGGGTAATAGGTTATCGTGCGTGCAATATCCTAAATTTGGCATTTTACGCATGTTGGGTTCATGTGAGCGAAAACAGATTACTTTCAACTCATAATATGAGCGCAAACCGACGAGTCCAAAAAGCTTACTGCTAGTGCAGTTAACACTCAAGTCCACAATGGGTTACAAATATACCCTACATCAGGTGGGACTGTTTTTGTTTGTTTGTTTTGTTTGTAATCAAAATCTGTGGTGTTCTTTTAGAATATTCAAAATACTTCCCTGAAATTTGTACACTCAGAATATATTTTAAAGGTGCAGCTGTGTATCTTCTATCACACAATAATGTAATAGATTATTAGTATTATGTTTGTCCAGTAAGTAAACAAAACAATAGGAGGCATGTAGATCACCTCTGGGAATCATGTATATTTTATTAGGAAAAGGAGATTATTTTAATTATAATGAAAAGCTGCAGAAGTTTTGTTAATTTTGTAAAGATATCCAGTTCCTTTACATCTCCCAGCTGTGAGTATGTAACTAAAAACTGCAGTATGGCAAAGGTAACATTCTTAGTTAGAAGATATCTAATCCATGAAACAATGCAAGACAAATAAGACTATGCAGAAAATTATATTATTTTACTGGGGAAAAAAACACTCATAAAATTGACAGCAATCTTGGACCTGCAAATGTAAGGTAGACAATGGTACTGAGACACTATGTTTATTCCATGTGTATATTTTGTACACTTCAGTTCAGCTTTTAGCTCAGGTCAAGTAGTGAATTTCCTGTCCTCTCAGGATGCAGGAATCTCAGGTCAGGTAAATTATACCCCTTCTATACCAGAGGGAGATCAACACCTTATATTGCAAACTGTTTCGTCTCATGCTGCTGGTGTTGCAGTTAAAGGGACATTCCAGCCAAACTTGGAACTCACATGGATGCATTTCAGTTTTGAATAGAAGCATTTTTGTTAATAAATAAAAGCTATAGCTGTTTCATATGTGTATTTAAGTATGCACCGTGCACCAGCATTTTAAACACAGCACTTTCTCAGACAGTCTAAGGTTCTTATGCCATCTGGAAATTACTCAATTTGTTGATTGCTGATATGATACAAGCCCCACTGATGATCTGAGTGGCTGCAGTATTTAAAATGCTGGTGCACTGAGAATAGCTATGGTTCACATGCACATGCAGATAAAATTGTTAACACTAAAACAGTGATAACTTTTGTTAGACGCCTTTTTGCCAATATATGTACTGTATATTGCAAATATGTTTCTATTCAAAGATATAATTCATCTATGTGCATATATATTTTGACTGGAATATCCCTTTAGGCATTAAGGGCCAGATTACAAGTGGAGCGCAAAATATCGCTTTTGCAAGGGCGATATTTGCGCTTCACTTTGTAATACCAGCACACACAAATGTGCACTGGTATTACAAGTTAGGTTCAATGCGAACATGATGACCTGTTCGCATTGCACGGAAGCTTTGCACTCACGAGAGCGTTCTTCCATTGGCTCCAACGGGATCCTCACTCTCATGCTGTGAGACACGGCAAAGCACTTAGTGTAGCGAAGGGGGTAAGTCAAGCAGCGGCGGAAAAGCAATTTAAAAACATTAATTTCCCTTAGACAATGCTCTTCCTTTATAGCCTAGTTCATGTCGCATAACAAGAAATTGCAATGCTGCTCTAGCACAAAATTCCACTCAGGAGTCTTTGGTTAATTTTTTTACTCTATATTATACATATTAGTTTAGTTGTACATATTAGACTCAACCCATACAACCTTTTCCTTTCCACCCCAACTTGTCATATAACTTATCCTTATACCCCTTTTCCAACACATCCAACTTTTTTTTCACATTTATTAAAGCGACTCTCAAGTCCAAAATAAACTTTCATGATTCAAATAGGGCATATCATTTTAAACAACTTTCCCATTTACTTTTATCACCAATTTTGCTTTGTTCTCTTGGTATTCTTAGTTGAAAGCTAAATCTAGGTAGGATCATATGCTAATTTCTAAGACCTTGAATGCCGCCATTTATGTGAATGCATTTTGACACTAGACCACTAGAGGGCATTAGTTCATGTGTGTCATATAGATAACATTGAGCTCATGCACGTGAAATTACCTGTGAGTCAGAACTGATTGGCTAAAATAAAAGTCTGTCAAAAGAACTGAAATAAGGGGCAGTTTGCAGAGGCTTAGATACAAGGTAAACAAAGAGGTAAAAAGTATATTATGTTTAACTGTGTTGGTTATGAAAAACTGGGGAATGGGTAATAAATGGACTGTCTATCTTTTTTAAACAACAAAAATTCTGGTGTTGACTGTCCCTTTAAGTCTTAATTTACTCTCCATTAATTTATTTCCATACCATTGTAAAGTGCACACTAGCAAGCAATAATACTTAAAGGGAAATTGTACACTAGATTTTTCTTTGCATAAATGTTTTGTAGATGATCCATTTAAATAGCCGATCTGATAGTGTTTTCGTAACAATGTATAGTTTAATTATTTTTAAGAACATTGTGCTGATTTTCAGACTCCTAACCAAAACCCACAGTGCCAGATGTATACACACGTTTACAGACTCCAGCAGGCTCTTGTTTATGTTATCTGTCATTTCATATGCAGGGAAGGGGGGGAGTGTCTGCTCTTTTTGTTTACCCACCCCCTTTCAGTGGGTGTGCCCGACTACCTCATCAGCAATGCTAAACTGAGAGCTTCTAAGTAAGTTTTGAAAAGGTTTTATACTGGATTTTTAGATCATTATCTGTGCACACCTTTTTCTTCCACACGTTTCCCTTCCACATAACTTTCTATTAATGTGCTTTGATACAGCACTTTGGGAACATCCAACTTCTTTTGCAATTACCTTTTGAGGCTTTCCCTCCTTATGGAGGGTGTCAATGATGGTTTTCTGCACAACTGTCAGGTCAGCAGTCTTTCCCATGATTGTGATTACTATTGAACCAGACTGAGAGACCATTTAAAGGCTCAGGAACCCTTTGCAGGTGTTATGGCTTAATTATCTGATTAGAGTGGATGGGACACTTTGAGCCTAGAATATTGCACCTTTTCACAATATTCTAATTTTCTGAGATTGTGGATTTGGGGTTTTCATGAGCTGTAAGCCATAATCATCACAAATATGACAAATCACGGCTTGAACTATCTTGCTTTGCATGTAATGAGTCTATCTCATATATTAGTTTCACCTTTTAAGCTGCATTAGTGAAATAAATTAACTTTTGCACGATATTCTAATATTTGTATCAGACACCTTAAAATGCTGGTAAATTTATAATGTCTAATGCTTGGAAACAGCTTGTAAAACCATACTGAGCATTATTGATTGCAGAGGACGAAGTGCAAAATAACGCACCATGAAATCAGTATCACTAGACTGACCTAGCCCAAGGTTCTGTACCTTTAAATATCAACTAAATTATTCACAAATATATAATAGCTTATAATAAATAAACCATTAAATGAAACATTTGAATTTCTTTTCTACTTTGAATAAAAAATAGATCTATAAATAAATAAACTGTGTATTGCACAACCTGCAGATTTGTGCTCTATCTATTTGGTATAGAAAATTATTCAAATAAAAAGTAGAGAAAGGGGTTTTCCTTGTGCAGTTATTTTTCATCTTTACAAATGTGACACTGAAAAGAGAATATTTTTTTTCCTTTTTGATAGAGAAAGTTCAGGACTGGAACTAGAGCTGGTATAGCACAACAGGTACTGTGAAGTGTAAGGAAGCTCAGTATCAATACATTAAAAGGAAGGAAAAGAAGGATTCTGGTCTTTTCATCCTTTCAAAATTACCATATTATTCAAACAACACTAACAAATATGTCACAGATCAAGTTGGAAGACAAATAGTTAATTCACCAACTCTGCTCTAAGGAGAAAAATTCTAAGTCTAAAGAAAGTTGCTTCAATAGCTATAGTGAATGTGAACGCTGTTTCAACTTGTTATTATTATTTTTATTGTAATAATACAGACAATAAATAAAGCAATAAACTAAATAAATAAACACATTTAATAAACAGGTTTTAAGGGGCAGAAATCAGAAACAACACCATATTCATAAAAATCCCTACTGCTCAATCCAATTTTCTTCACCCAAAAATGCTTGCAAAATTAAAAAAAATTATAATTATAATATTAGAATATTACTATTTCCAGAAATCTTTGGAGAATCAGACACAGCACAGCCAGGAAATTACACTTGACAAATGCCATTATTTTATGCAATGACCTTTAATTTGATTCAACACCTGAACATCACACATGAAATTCCTGAAATAATTAAAAACTAGGCCTAAATTTGTAAAAGAGAAAATTTTGTGGATTACATTAATTTTACATAAGTGGGTGTTTTACACAAAATATTCATTTTGTTATATAAATGCTCGTTATTTCGTCCATAGTAAATGGAAGAAAACTGAATGCAAAGTGAAAGTATGTTTTCTGCTGCAAAATTGACAGACTTTATTAATCCACCTGTCTAAATAGAGCAATATGCAAAAAATGGCTATATATATATATATATATATATATATATATATATATATACATACCTCCCAACATTTCAAAATTCAAAAGAGGGACACCAAACCCCCCCCCCCCGGCAATTTTTTTTTTAATATGTGGTGGGCGGGGCTTAAAAAAATCATAAAACCAAAGTAATTTAAATAAAATTCTAAATAAAGTCATATATTTTAATAAACTTAGGCAGCATACACTTATACATGCAGATACACAGACACTACATAGCATACACTTATACATGCAGACACACACACACTACATAGCATACACTTATACATGCAGATACACACTTATACATGCAGATACACATACACACACTACATAGCTTACATTTATACATGCAGACACACACACACTACATAACATACACATGCAGATACACACACACTACATAGCATACACTTATACATGCAGATACACACACTACATAGCTTACATTTATACATGCAGACACACACACACTACATAGCATGAACTTATACATACAGATACACACACACAGTTATAGATATAGACACACACACTACATCATATATGGGTATCTGTAATTCATCGTATGGGGTCCTGGGGTTGGCAAGCATATTAGCTGGCAGTCTGTGGCTGCCCCTGTTCATTACCCTGGTATTAGCACTGCTCATTGTATAAAACTGAAGGCAAGCTAGTATTATCACCAGGGGTTAGACATCATCACTACCAGAGGTAGGTTAGAGAGGTCACCATTGCCCGTGGTCAGAGTGTATACAGCCTTCTAACTCCTGCTTAACCCACACACCATTCCTTTTCCACAGGGAGTCTAACAGGTATCTAACCCAGTGAGAGCAAAGCCAGCTGCTTCTGAGTATGGGCCCAATAGAATAATTTTTTTTTATTTTTTTTTATTTTTTTTTAATGCATGGGGCAAGTCGGGACAGATGGCTAGCACAGGGGGACAGACCCCTAAAATCGGGACTGTCCCGTGAAAATCGGGACAGTTGGGGGGTATGTATATATATATATATTATATAAAGAAATCAAATGAATTATTGATTGTTCTTTCATATTGTATTAAAGGGATATTGTACTTAAAGGGACATACATGCCTTTTAATAATAAATAACAATTAGAAGACTGTACAATGTTGCAATAAGTTAAGCATACATGCCAAGTGTAAACACTTTTGGAATAGTTTAATTGTTCTTATTTGCTGCAATTGTTTATCAAAAGACAATCTCCATCCATCATTTTGCCTTATGTGGAGGAGGAAATGTTAACTTGTTAGACAATGTGCTATTGTCAGTTTTTAAGTAAAAAAAAAAATACATTGTTTTGTAATATTTTATCTAATCTTAATTTTGAGGCCACTTAGGGACAAATATGTAGCAGAGTTAGTCTACAGTGTGCACATCCATTTCTCTGAATTGGAAAACGTAAAATTATCAGAGTTAAATTACAGGAATTATGGGGTGGGAAGCTAAATGATGAAAGTATTTTGTATTTTTAACATACATATTTAAACATTTTATATTACAATCTCCAGATGTGTTATGCCTATTTAGCACCAAAAATAAACAAAAGAGCCCTGGTACTTAAAATTCAACAAATGCATGCCCCATACATCTGTATTATTATTATTTTGTGTTTGGTTTTGGGTTCAAAAATAATGTAGTTTTCCTTATTTACAATTCTCCTGGATTCTATGTATGAATAAGGCTCTAATCATATTCACAAGTATAAAGCAGTTGATACACAGATGCCTTTGTTTTTGTCCTACACATATGCATTAAATTGATGATGACACTGCGCACAAAAGAGATTTGTTTAGTGTGTATATTTAGGGGCATATTTATCAAGCTCCGTACGGCTTGACGGAAACACAAGTTATGAAGCAGCGGTCTAAAGACCGCTCCTCCATAACCTGTCCGTCTGCTCTGAGGCAGCGGACAGACATCGCCAGAAATCAACCCGATTGAATACGATCGGGTTGATTGACACCCCTGCTAGTGGCCGATTGGCCACAAATCTGCAGGGGGCGGCATTGCACCAGCAGTTATAGATAGAAAGATAGATGATAGATAGATAGATAGATAGATAGATAGATGATAGATATGTGTGTATGTATGCATGCATGTATGGGTGGATGGATAGATAAATGATAGATAGATAGATAGATAGATATAGATATGATTTTTATTTAAATCACAATGTCTATTAAACTGCATAACAAGCAAATAGTACATTTAACAAATTATATGGATTCATATTTTCACCCAAACAGTTTACATTTAAAACAATAATAACATATACACAGGTACATACAGACACACATACATAAAGCAATTCACATACTGTACATAGAGCAATTCAGAGAGAGCTGCTTTGCCATACATCCAAGCAATTTAAATGCGTATTCCCCTCTCCCCCTAGTTTTCTGGTTTGACAACTGTACTCATAGTTATGCTGACAATGCGATACAAAAAGAACTTCAATCCATACAAGAGATTTCTTCAGAGACCAAGCTGAAGAAGAAGTGAGAATTAACCATTATTCAGAATGATACAAGTGGGCTACCTCCTTTCACTGAAATTCTCACATCTTCCAGATTAGATTAATTGGGGAATAACTACTCTGTCTCCCATGGTAGATGCAATCTAGTAAATCCCAGTGCTCTTCTGCTTGGTTACTCCACAGGAACAGCTGGACACAGTGACAATGTTAAACCAGCTGTTAGCTTTGCCAATCTTATTTTTCCCTTCAGGCAAAATAAAAGAGAAAGAGACACATCCGTGACAACCACAGCTAACAGCAAGGCTTGTCACTATTGGTTGATACGGCTTTTCACTGTCATTTAGCACAAAGAAGCTGTCTTCTCACATTCCAAACATCTACAAATGCACAATTAAATCAAATACCACGCCTATTGTTTACATTTTGCTACACACAACTGACTTAGAAATCTAAACAAATTCTCTTTGGGATGAACAGGACATTGTGAGAGGCTAAAACTGATTTGTCAGCCCTTTTTACACAAATTTTCTATGGGTATATGTTATTGTGTGCTTTATTTTTAACTTTGTTTACTTCTCAGAATGTGAGATATTGACTTCTGTAGTACTTCCTGGACAGATCATTGACTATAAATCAGAAATGTGTAGCAGAAAATGTTTCCCATCAGCCACCACCATTTCCATTGGCTATTTTGATTTCCATCCAGAGATCCGGGAAACATTCCAAAGATAAAGTACCACAATTCAAGTTAGGGGGATCTAAATATTCTCTCTCTCTCTCTCTCTCTCTCTCTCTCTCTCTCTCTCTCTCTCTCTCTCTCTCTCTCTCTCTCTCTCTCTCTCTCTCTCTCTATATATATATATATATATATATATATATATATATATATATATATATATTTTAACAGAACTGCTTTAATTTTTCATTTCTTTTTTTTAATTAAATAAATAAATTATTGTAGTATATTAATTAAGTTTGGTTAAATACCAGTATTGAACAGTAGCAATATTTATATATATCCTAGATAAATATGAAAACATGTTTGTGTTATATTAAAGCAGTTTGTGATTAGAAACAACTAAGATGTATAAAACAAAATAATATAAGCTACACTGTAACTTGTACGGACTTTGTTTTCCCAACATTTACAAACATTCAAATACAAAGGCTACATTATCTTGCTTAGCCAGATGAACATATGCAAATAATAAAACCATCCCCGAACACTGTATGCTACATGAAATTAACACCATTATTCTACAATGCTCTTTTATTTTAAACAAAGATCTAAACAAGAACAAAGTATTAGGAAAGGGATAACCATCTTTCTTTTAAAATACCAGTTTAGAGTAAACTGTGTCGTGGTCTATTGTAGGAATACAAACATTCACACACACATAAAAAACCTTTACTGTGTTGCTTTGTGCAGGATATGATTGTCCTATGTTGAATTAACTTGTGTGGAATGTTCTTTACATAATAATTGATAGTGTCTTTCATATTCTATTTTCAGCAATATATTTATTTATTTATTTATAAAATATTTTACCAGGAAGATATAAATACAATGGTGTTAAAGGGACAGTTAACACAAAAATTGTTATTGTTTAAAAAGATAGACATCGCCTTTACTACCCATCTCCCAGCTTTGCACAAACAACATTGTTATATTAATATATTTTATAACATTTAAACCTCTAAATTTCTGCCTGTTTCTAAGCCAGTATATTCAGCCTCTTATCGCATGCTTTTTTATTTGCTTTTTACAACAAGAGACTGCTAATCCATTTGGGCCATATAGACGACATTGTGCTCTCTCCGTGGAGTTGTGCAGGAACCAGCACTAATTGGCTAAAATGTAAGTCAATAGATACTAAATAAATAGCCATGTGATAGGGGTGCTGTCAAAATATGCTTAGATACAAGGTAATCACAGAGGGTAAAAGTGTATTAATATAACCGTGATGGTTATGCAAAGCTGGGGAATGGGTAATAAAGGGATTATCTATCTTTTAAAACAATAAAAATGTAGACTGTCCCTTTAATAACAGGGTAATAAGAGCAACAGTGAACTGATCAAAATAGGTTTAAGATAAATTCAAGTCAAAATTAAACTTTAATGATTCAGATAGAACATGCAATTTTTTTAAAAAAACTTTCCAATTTAATTCTATTATGTAATTTGCTTTGTACTCTTGGTAAGCATACCTAGGTAGGCTCAGGAGCAGCAATAGGCTGGTGGGAGCTGGTTGCTGAATAATGTCTTGTAATTGGCATTGTAATAATGCACTACTGCTCCTTAAACAAAGCATACCAAAAGAATAAAGTACATGTAATAATAGAAGTAAATTAGAAAGTTGTAAGGACAGTGGGGGGACTGGATCCCTATGTACATGGGAAGGGGCTGAACAGAAGAAGAGTAAATACACACAGGGTAGTGTAGTATAGCCGGAGCCGTCTAGTTATTAAAAGAAGCTTTAAAGGGACATGAAACCCGTTTTTTCCCCTTTCATTATTCAGATAGAGAATACAATTTAAAAAAAGTTTCCATTGTACTTCTATTATCAAATTTGCTTAATTCTCATGTGGGGGTCGATCCGATAAAAATCGTCGCCCGCAAAAGCCGGCGACGCCAGTATTTACGCTGATTTGGTACCCTATATACGGCGTAACCTAGAAGTTACGCGCGTATATTTCTGCCGTTGCCCATAGTTTTTTGGGCCATAGGCAGGTATACCAAACCAGCGCAGTTTGGTATCCAATATGCAGCGTAAGGACTTACGTGGCGAAAATGGAGAAAACTTACTCCATTTTCACCTCGCCACAAAAAGCAGCCGTAAGAAGCCTTACGCTGACTATTGGAGCCCCGTAACTCCCTAAACTAACTAGAAAATAAACCTAACACCTAACGCATGCGCAATGTCTATCTCCCTGTCAACCGCGATCTGCTAAATAAAACCTAACACCTAACGCATGCGCAATGTCTATCTACCTGTCAACCGCGACCCCCCCCCCCCGAAATCCCTAATAAAGTTATTAACCCCTAAACCGCCACTCCCGGACCCCGCCGCCATCTACATAAACTAACCCCCTACTGTGAGCCCCTAAAACCGCCGCCATCTACCTTATCTATCCCCTAATTAGAACCCCTTACACCGCTGTCATCTACCTTATCTATCCCCTAATCTGACCCCTTACACCGCCGCCACCTATATAAAAATTATTAACCCCTAATCTAATCCCCCTATACCGCCGCCAGCTATATTAATATTATTAACCCCTAATGTAAGCCCCTTACACCGCCGCCATCTCTATTAAAATGATTAACCCCTAATTTAATCTACCTACCCCGCCGCCAGCTATATTATCTATATTAACCCTAAGTATATTATAGTTAATATAGGTATTACATTATATATATTAACTATATTAACCCTAATTATATTAGGGTTAATATAGTTAATATAGTTACTATAGTATTTATATTAACTATATTAACTCTATCTAACCCTAACTAAATTTATATTAAATTAATCTAATTCATTTATAAACTAAAATATTCCTATTTAAATCTAAATACTTACCTATAAAATAAACCCTAAGATAGCTACAATATAATTAATAATTACATTGTAGCTATGTTAGGGTTAATATTTATTTTACAGGTAAATTGTTAATTATTTTAACTAGGTATAATAGATATTAAATAGTTATTAACTATTTAATATCTACCTAGTTAAAATAATTACCCAATTACCTGTAAAATAAATCCTAACCTAAGTTACAAATACACCTACACTATCAATAAATTTAATAAACTACAAACATCTATCTAAAAATACAATTAAATTAACTAAACTAAATTACAAAAAAAAAACAAACACTAAATTACAAAAAATAAAAAAAAGATTACAAGATTTTTAAGCTAATTACACCTATTCTAAGCCCCCTAATAAAATAATAAACCCCCCAAAATAAAAAAATTCCCTGCCCTATTCTAAATTAAACAAATTTCAAAGCTCTTTACCTTACCAGCCCTTAAAAGGGCCTTTTGTGGGGCATGCCCCAAAGAATTCAGCTCTTTTGCATACAAATACAATCCCCCCCCCATTACAACCCACCACCCACATACCCCTATTCTAAAACCACCCAAACCCCGCTTAAAAAAGCCTAACACTACCCCCCTGAAGATCTCCCTACCTTGTCTTCACCACACCGGGCCGAACTCCTGATCCGATCTGGGCGATGTCTTCCTCCAAGCGGCAAAGAAGAATTCTTCCTCCGGCGATGTCTTCCTCCAAGCGGCAAAGAAGAATTCTTCCTCCGGCGACGTCTTCCTCCAAGCGGCAGCAAAGTCTTCATTCTTCCGGCGGCATCTTCAATCTTCTTTCTTTGCTCCGCCGCCGCGGAGCATCCATCCCGGCCGACTGCTGTACTACGAATGAGGTACCTTTAAATGACGTCATCCAAGATGGCGTCCGCCGAATTCCGATTGGCTGATAGGATTCTATCAGCCAATCGGAATTAAGTTAGAAAAATCTGATTGGCTGATTGAATCAGCCAATCAGATTCAAGTTCAATCCGATTGGCTGATCCGAACAGCCAATGAGATTGAGCTCGCATTCTATTGGCTGATCGGAACAGCCAATAGAATGCGAGCTCAATCTTATTGGCTGATTGGATCAGCCAATCGGATTGAACTTGAATCTGATTGGCTGATTCAATCAGCCAATCAGATTTTTCTAACTTAATTCCGATTGGCTGATAGAATCCTATCAGCCAATCGGAATTCGGCGGACGCCATCTTGGATGACGTCATTTAAAGGTACCTCATTCGTAGTACAGCAGTCGGCCGGGATGGATGCTCCGCGGCGGCGGAGCGAAGAAAGAAGATTGAAGATGCCGCCGGAAGAATGAAGACTTTGCTGCCGCTTGGAGGAAGACGTCGCCGGAGGAAGAATTCTTCTTTGCCGCTTGGAGGAAGACATCGCCGGAGGAAGAATTCTTCTTTGCCGCTTGGAGGAAGACATCGCCCGGATCGGATCAGGAGTTCGGCCCGGTGTGGTGAAGACAAGGTAGGGAGATCTTCAGGGGGGTAGTGTTAGGCTTTTTTAAGGGGGGTTTGGGTGGTTTTAGAATAGGGGTATGTGGGTGGTGGGTTGTAATGGGGGGGGGGGATTGTATTTGTATGCAAAAGAGCTGAATTCTTTGGGGCATGCCCCACAAAAGGCCCTTTTAAGGGCTGGTAAGGTAAAGAGCTTTGAAATTTGTTTAACTTAGAATAGGGCAGGGAATTTTTTTATTTTGGGGGGTTTATTATTTTATTAGGGGGCTTAGAATAGGTGTAATTAGCTTAAAAATCTTGTAATCTTTTTTTTATTTTTTTGTAATTTAGTGTTTGTTTTTTTTTGTAATTTAGTTTAGTTAATTTAATTGTATTTTTAGATAGATGTTTGTAGTTTATTAAATTTATTGATAGTGTAGGTGTATTTGTAACTTAGGTTAGGATTTATTTTACAGGTAATTGGGTAATTATTTTAACTAGGTAGATATTAAATAGTTAATAACTATTTAATATCTATTATACCTAGTTAAAATAATTAACAATTTACCTGTAAAATAAATATTAACCCTAACATAGCTACAATGTAATTATTAATTATATTGTAGCTATCTTAGGGTTTATTTTATAGGTAAGTATTTAGATTTAAATAGGAATATTTTAGTTTATAAATGAATTAGATTAATTTAATATAAATTTAGTTAGGGTTAGATAGAGTTAATATAGTTAATATAAATACTATAGTAACTATATTAACCCTAATATAATTAGGGTTAATATAGTTAATATATATAATGTAATACCTATATTAACTATAATATACTTAGGGTTAATATAGATAATATAGCTGGCGGCGGGGTAGGTAGATTAAATTAGGGGTTAATCATTTTAATAGAGATGGCGGCGGTGTAAGGGGCTTACATTAGGGGTTAATATTTTTAATATAGATGGCGGCGGTGTTAGGGGCTCACTTTAGGGGGTTATAGATATAATATAGCTGGCGGCGGGGTACGGGAGCGGCGGTTTAGGGGTTAATAACTTTATTAGGTTGCGGCGGGGGTTAATAGCTTTTTTATTGTTAGGCTAGTGAGGGGGGATAGCGGATAGAGGGTTAGACGTGTCGGGCTATGTTAGGGAGGCGTGTTAGACTTGTCGGGCTATGTTAGGGAGGCGTGTTAGACAGTGCGGGTGTTTTAGACTTTAGTCAGGTTTTATAGGCGCCGGCAGATTCTAACGTGCCGCAAGTCACTTGCGACGCCAGAAATTTGTACTTGCGCAGATTTCTGGACATCGCTGGTTTGTCAGACTTACGGCACGTTAGCATCTGACGGCGACATATATGGGATAGCTCGAGTTGCGAGCTGAAACTGCGGGCGACGCCGGTTCCCTCGCTTGCGCCGCAAACTGCGATCTATATCGGATCGCGCCCGTTATTCTTTGTTGAAGAGACGCCTACGTAGGTAGTGTGCACATTCCTGAAGCACTGCAGGTCAGGAAATAGTGCTGCCATCTAGTGCCCTTGCTAATGTATAACATTGTTGCAAAACTACTGATTTATGTTGCTGCAGACATGTTCACACTCCTGAGCTTAGATTACTGCTTTTCAACAAAGGATAGCAAGAAAATAAAGACATTTTGATAATAGAAGTAAATTGAACAGGTGTTTAAAACTATATGCTCTATCTGAATCATGAAAGAAAAATCTTGTGTTTATGTCCCTTTAAGGTATGTTTAGGCAGAAACTAAACACAATTTGCTACTGTTCCTCCCTTTCTACCAAGAGGTTGAATTTGTTGTTGTCTGCAATAAGTAATTCTGAGAACCAATAGGCGGATGTGCTGATTAATCATTGAAAATCTAAAAAATGAAACAGCTCGTGGGCAGTCTGCAATTTCAAAAAGAAATAACAGGTGAGGTTCACTTGGTTCATTGTCCAGCCAGGACGATGCACCTGGGGAGGTTTCAAATAGAAAACTACGGCAATAAGGAGACTACCTAGGCAGCCCCATGGGGGGGGGGGGGTTTGCAACAGATTTTTTAATTAAATCCTCAGTTTTTGGTATATAGGTTATAGTTTAAAGGGATAAATTACCCAGTATACTGTTTAATGGTTAAATAAACATGGCCCTATAGTTATGCCAATGCACAAAATGTGTGCTGGTGTTTCTGGTGGAAAATGTCTATGATCTATGGAATGTCTTCAAATTAACTTAAAATAAAATTATAGAAAAGTTACATTAAAGTCAATATATAAATAAATTAGCCCTAAAGAATAAATTAGCCTTAAAGAATAAATGTTTAATGTCAGCATGAATGGTTATACTGCTAAACCAGAGCAGCCCTGATACTCACCCTGAAAATCCTGCATGGTCTCCTTTATTGTAGCCAGTTAGAAGCCAGAAGTACATTAGCAGTATAGAGATTCACTGTGTGGAATGTAACAAACTCAAACAAACTGACAATTTTAGAAATAAATGCTCCAGTCCATTAAAACATTTTCTGAACAAAATCTTTTACTAAAGAGAAAAATAAAGCTTTTTATTAAAAGGGTTGCCAGGTGTCCAGTATTCAACCGGACAGTCCAGTATTTTAGCAGGCTGTCCAGTTTTTGTAAAGTCTCTGAATGTTAGCTTAAGGCCTAATATGACAAATATGTTGTATAATGAGGTAAGGGACATTTAAGGTGTAAAAATCAGTTCTGTTTATGTGTTACGGTCAGCAAAATAGATTAAATGATTTATTTATCTGTAGCTGTCAGCCAAGGGGTAAAATGACTGCTTAATTGTAAAACTATACACTGTGGGATCAAGAGTGGGGGGCTAAGGTAGAGATTTTGGGGCATTCTGTGATTCCCACAGACCATCGTGCTCAGCCACTGACAGATTGTGCAGTATTTTTGTGGACAACCCTATTTTTACACTACTATATAGGATTTGCAACAACCTCTCAGAGGGAAGCAGAGGAAAAGTACAAGGAAAACACCGCTAAAATAAAAACAAAAAAATATATGTATATTTAAATTTTATGTTGGATTCAATTTTAAATTGAATGTCCCTTTAATTTTGTCTGCTAAGAATACATGAGCCATTCATGGTCTTTATATATAGATATATAAAAGTAGGAGCTTGGCTCAGAAAGCTGAAAATCTCTGCTTTAGGTGCTGTACTACAGTGACAAGGGGTTATTACGGTACATCAGCATTGATTTGTGACAAAAGTAGAATTGCACGTCAGAATAATGCAGGTAGCTAAATAATTCATTTCTAGCTATCTCATGTAACCTGTTTGTGTTACTATTTTATGAGCCAATATATTAGTTCTTAATTAAAAAGATTGTCTGTACTTTATTTTGTTCATAGAAAATGTTGAATTGGAATGGGCATAAAAGTGTAAAATAATTGTACTTTTAGCATCAGACTATTGCTTGCACATGACAACGTATTTAACCCCTGCAAACAGGTTAAACACAAATGTAAAATCAATTCCAGAGCGGTAATGCACTAACCTAGCTGAACACATCTGGTGAGCTAATGACACGAGGCATATGTGCGTAGACAATAATCACTGTTGATCTGGAGCTGGGTTTAACCATGCATTTAACCCTTTCCAGGGGTTAAACATGTAGTTATATCCAAGCACCAGCGTTATAATAAAATGCCCTAATATCATTTTTGCACCTTTGTTTCCTTTTATCTTTCATTGTTCTTTAGTATATTATCTTATCAGCTCCGATCATGCCACTTACGGACAGATATGTAGCAAAGTCAGGCTCTGAAAATTACAGTGTGCACTTCCACTTCTGAGAACTGGAATACCCACTATTTATTTAGTTAAATTACAGAAAAGTGGGCAAAATAAATAAAATACATATTTTGCATTGTTTTCTACTATGTTTAATTAAACAGTTATATTAGAGTATCATACTGTTTCATAACCCTTTAAAGTTGCCACTTTTGTTCCTGTAAGTTTCCAAAAACATGGCATGCTTCAAAATTACAATATAATGCACAATATCACTGTATCAGTAAAGTACTGTAATGAGGAAAACATTATTTTATTATTTATATTATATAAATACATCAGTTGGAAACAAACGGCTACATTACGAGTTTTGCGTTAGAGGCTATGTGGTGCTAATGAGCAGTTTATGCTCACCGCTCATTTACAGACAGTGCTGGTATTACGAGTTTTACAAACCTGGTGTTAAAAGACAAGAAGTGAGTGTTGAGCAAAATTTTGCTCATTACCGCACTCCAATACCAGCGCTGCTTACGTTAGCGGTGAGCTGGTTGTGCGTGCTCGTGCACGATTTCCCCATAGGAATCAACGGGGATAGCCGGCTGAAAAAACGTCTAACACCTACAAAAAAGCAGCGTTTAGCTCCTAACGCAGCCCCATTGATTCCTATGGGGAAATACAATTTATGTCTACACCTAACACCCTAACATGAACCCCGAGACTAAACACCCCTAATCTTTCATTTATTAACCCCTAATCTGCTGCCCCTGACATCGCCGACACCTGCATTATATTATTAACCCCTAATCTGCCGCTTTGGACACCGCCGCCACCTACATTATACTTATGAACCCCTAATCTGTTGCCCCCAACATAGCCGATGCCTACATTATATTTATTAACCCCTAATCTGCCACCGCCAAATGTCGACACAATCTACCTACACTTATTAACCCCTAATCTGCAGCCCCCAACATCGCCGCCACTATAATAAACATAGTAACCCCTAAACGTAAGTCTAACCCTAACCCCCCTAACTTAAATATAATTTAAATAAATCTAAATAAAATTACTATAATTAACTAAATTATTCCTATTTAAAACTAAATACTTACCTATAAAATAAACCCTAAGCTAGCTACAATAATAATTTTAACTAATTTTATCTAATAATTACATTGTATCTAGTTTAGGGTTTATTTTTATTTTACAGGCAAGTTTGTATTTATTTTAACTAGGTAGAATAGTTACTAAATAGTTAGTAATTAACTATTTAATAAACTACCTAGCTAAAATAAATGTAAAGGTACCTGTAAAATAAAACCTAACCTAAGTTACAATAACACCTAACACTACACTATAATTAAATTAATTCCCTAAATTAAGCACAATTAAATAAAATTAGCTAAAGTACAAAAAAACACACTAAATTACAGAAAATAATAAACAAATTACAACATTTTTAAACTAATTACACCTAATCTAATCCCCCTAACAAAATAAAAAAGCCCCCCAAAATAAAAAAAAGCCCTACCCTACACTAAATTACATTGCCCCAAAGTAATCAGCTCTTTTACCTGTAAAAAAATGTATAAATCCCCCACCAACATTAAAACCCACCACCCACACAACTAACGCTACTCTAAAACTCACCCAATACCCCCTTAAAAAAACCTAACACTAACCCCTTGAAGATCACCTTACCGGGAGAAGTCTTCATCCAACCGGGCCGAAGTCCTCAACGAACCTGGCAGAAGTGGTCCTCTAGACGGGCAGAAGTGGTCCTCCAGACGGGCAGAAGTCTTAATCCAGATGGTATCTTCTATCTTCATCCATCCGGCGCAGAGCGGGTCCATCTTCAAGACATCCGACGCGGAGCATCCTCTTCTTTCCACGGCGACTGAAGAATGAAGGTTCCTTTAAGTGAGTCATCCAAGATGGCTTCCCTTAGATTCCGATTAGCTCATAGAATTCTATCAGCCAATCGGAATTAAGGTAGGAAAAATCCTATTGACTGATGAAATCAGCCAATAGGATTGAACTTCAATCCTATTGGCTGATCCAGTCAGCCAATAGGATTGATCTGGCATTCTATTGGCTGTTCCAATCATGCCAGCTCAATCCTATCAATGCCAGCTCAATCCTATTGGCTGATTGCATCAGCCAATAGGATTTTTTCTACCTTAATTCCGATTGGCTGATAGAATTCTATCAGCCAATCGGAATTGAAGGGATGCCATCTTGGATGACGTAACTTAAAGGTACCTTCATTCTTCAGTCACCGTGGAAAGAAGAGGATGCTCCACGTCGGATGTCTTGAAGATGGACCCGCTCCGCACTGGATGGATGAAGATAGAAGATGCCGTCTGGATGAAGACTTCTGCCTGTCTGGAGGACCACTTTGCCCGGCTTGGATGAAGACTTCTCCCGGCTTCGTTGAGGACTTCGGCCAGATTGAATAAAGACTTCTCCCAGTAAGGTGATCTTCAAGGGGTTAGTGTTAGGTTTTTTTAAGGGGGTATTGGGTGGGTTTTAGAGTAGGGTTGGTTGTGTGGGTGATGGTTTTTAATGTTGGGTGGGATTTGTAATTTTTTTTACAGGTAAAAGAGCTGATTGCTTTGGGGTAATGCCCCACAAAGGCCCTTTTAAAAGCTATTTGTAATTTAGTGTAGGGTAGGGCTTTTTTTATTTATTTTTTTTTGGGGGGGGGCTTTTTTATTTTGTTAGGGGGATTAGACTAGGTGTAATTAGTTTAAAAATCTTGTAATTTGTTTATTATTTTCTGTAATTTAGTGTTTGTTTTTTTGTACTTTAGCTAATTTTATTTAATTGTATTTAATTATATATAATTTAGGGAATTAATTTAATTATAGTGTAGTGTTAGTGTAACTTAGGTTAGGTTTTATTTTACAGGTAAATTTGTACCTAGTTAAAATAAATACAAAGTTGCCTGTAAAATAAAAATAAACCCTAAGCTAGGTACAATGTAACTATTAGTTATATTGTAGCTAGCTTAGGGTTTATTTTACAGGTAAGTATTTAGTTTTAAATAGGAATAATTTAGTTAATTATAGTAATTTTATTTAGATCTATTTAAATTATATTTAAGTTAGGGGGGGTTAGGGTTAGACTTAGATTTAGGGGTTAATAACTTTAGTATAGTGGCGACGACGTTGGGGGCGGCAGATTAGGGGTTAATAAATGTAGGTAGGTGTCGGCGATGTTAGGAATGGCAGATTAGGGGTTTATAATATTTAACTAATGTTTGCAAGGCGGGAGTGCGGCGGTTTAGGGATTAATATATTTATTATAGTGGCAGCGATGTCCAGTTCGGCAGATTAGGGGTTAAAAATTTATTTTAGTGTTTGCGATGTGGGAGGGCCTCGGTTTAGGGGTTAATAGGTAGTTTATGGTTGTTAGTGTACTTTTTAGCACTTTAGTTAAGATTTTTATGCTACGGCATTGTAGTGTAAAACTCTTAACTACTGACTTTAAAATGTGGTACCAGTCTTGACAGGAGAGGGTCTACCGCTCACTTTTTGGCAGACTCATAATACCGGCGCTATGCAAGTACCATTGAAAAAAAGAGGATACGGAATTTACGTAAGTGGATTTGTGGTATTTCCAAGTCTGGCCAAAAAAGTGAGCGGTACACCTGTACCTTCAAGACTCGTAATACCAGCAGGTGTTAAAAAGCAGCATTGGGCCCGGCCAACACTGCTTTTTAAGCCTAACGCAAAACTCGTAATCTAGGTGAAAGATTTTAACAGCAGATAAGAACCATAGGGTCAGCAAGTCTGCCCAAAATTTCCTAACATTATAAACTTATGTAGTTCATAGGGTAGTCTCAAGCTTATCCCAGGTATTTCTGAAGTCCCCCACAGTGTTTGTCATTACCGCCTCTAATGGATGTTTATTCTATGAATCAACCACCAGCCTCAGCTTTACTAAGCCCTGTTTTAATATACTTGAAAGTTACTATCATGTCACATCTTTTCCTCCTCTCATCTAAGCTATACATATTTAGGTCATTGAGCCTCTCCTGGTAAGTTTTATTTTTAGACCATGTACCATTTTAGTAGCCCTCTTTTGCACAGATTCCAGTTTGTTTATATCCTTCTGGAGATATGGCCTCCAGAACTGCACACAATACTCAAGACTAACTAATGATCTGTTAAGTAGCATAAGAACATTACTATGTCTGCTGCAAATACCTCTACCAATAAATACATCCAAGCATTCTGCTGGCCTTACTTACTGCAGTACTACATTGTTTACTAAATTTGAAATAATAATCTGCAAGTCCCTTTCCTCTTGTGTTATAGTCAGTAAAATTAATTTTCTTTCCTATAAGGATCATTTTTCATTTTGCAATATTAAACTATAGATTCCAGCCATTTGTCCAATCCTTCATTTTTTTATTTCACTTCTCATTTGCTCCACTTTTACTGGAACATCAACTGTATTACAATGTTTTACATATCAGAAAACATACAACATACTATCCCCTGTAGCCCTTTGCTGATATAACTGACAAATACGTTGGCCTGGTGATCGAATGTACTGTTTGGATTGGTTGGAGAAGAGCACGACATTCTCTGTGATTTGTATTGCAACATAAGAGGTTTATGGCATTGTGAAGTCTAAGCTTCTTTAACTGCAGTAATATCAGCTCTACACATCCTTATCCCATATAGAGCACTCAATCAACTGATTCTAGAATTGCTGCTAACTTAAAGGGACATAAAACACATGTTGTTTTCTTTCATGATTCAGATAGAGCATATCATTTTAGACAACTTTCTATTATCAGATTGTCTTTGTTCTTTCAAATCCTTTGTTGAAAATAAGGTTAAGCTCAGGAGTGTGCACATGTATGCAGCACTATATAGTAGCGGTTCTGCAAGAATTATACATATTAGCAAGAACACAAGATGACAGCAATTTTGCTGCCATGCAATACTCCAGACATGTGCACATTACCTACATAGGCATCAACAAAGAATAACATGAGAACGAAGCAAATTTGATAATAGATGTAAACTGGAAACTATTTAAAATTGTATGCTCTGTCTTAATCATGAAACAAAAATGTTGGCGTTCCTGTTCCTTTAAGAGATACCTTCAGCTAGGTGTGTTTTCAATAGCAAAGAGTTTTTTTTGTTTTTTTTCCCAATACATTCCACTATACAGCAATTTCTGATATATGATTGGTTGAATTGATACATTCATATGCTATTGGATCTCATTGACATATGTTATTAGCAGGCAAACATTTAACGTGTATGCTTTCTGGATAGCTTCTTTTTATATAAGCCAAGGGTATGTTTCTACTTGTCCATGAGGTTTTTCCAAAAGTAAATAAAACAAAACAAAAAACAACAAAATCTAGCTGAAAATACACATATACTATTCATACCATGGCATTTAATTAAAAAACAACAACTCATGAAACATATAATAAAGTTCTTACTGCAATTTTACATAAACAAAAAAGATTACATATTATCAATAGCTTATGTGAACACATTTCATTAAGAGTTTTTGCTTAAAGGGACAGTAAATTCAAATTTTTCAGAGAGGACATGCATATTTAAACAACTATAGAATTGTACTATTATTTCATTTGCTTTGTTCTGTTGGAATTATTTGATAAAAATCATACCTAGATAGGCTCTGGAGCTGCAGTGCACTACTGGAATCTAGCTGGTGATTGGTGGCTGCACATACAGGGAGTGCAGAATTATTAGGCAAATGAGTATTTTGACCACATCATCCTCTTTATGCATGTTGTCTTACTCCAAGCTGTATAGGCTCGAAAGCCTACTACCAATTAAGCATATTAGGTGATGTGCATCTCTGTAATGAGAAGGGGTGTGGTCTAATGACATCAACACCCTATATCAGGTGTGCATAATTATTAGGCAACTTCCTTTCCTTTGGCAAAATGGGTCAAAAGAAGGACTTGACAGGCTCAGAAAAGTCAAAAATAGTGAGATATCTTGCAGAGGGATGCAGCACTCTTAAAATTGCAAAGCTTCTGAAGCGTGATCATCGAACAATCAAGCGTTTCATTCAAAATAGTCAACAGGGTCGCAAGAAGCGTGTGGGAAAACCAAGGCGCAAAATAGCTGCCCATGAACTGAGAAAAGTCAAGCGTGCAGCTGCCAAGATGCCACTTGCCACCAGTTTGGCCATATTTCAGAGCTGCAACATCACTGGAGTGCCCAAAAGCACAAGGTGTGCAATACTCAGAGACATGGCCAAGGTAAGAAAGGCTGAAAGACGACCACCACTGAACAAGACACACAAGCTGAAACGTCAAGACTGGGCCAAGAAATATCTCAAGACTGATTTTTCTAAGGTTTTATGGACTGATGAAATGAGAGTGAATCTTGATGGGCCAGATGGATGGGCCCGTGGCTGGATTGGTAAAGGGCAGAGAGCTCCAGTCCGACTCAGACGCCAGCAAGGTGGAGGTGGAGTACTGGTTTGGGCTGGTATCATCAAAGATGAGCTTGTGGGACCTTTTCGGGTTCAGGATGGTGTCAAGCTCAACTCCCAGTCCTACTGCCAGTTTCTGGAAGACACCTTCTTCAAGCAGTGGTACAGGAAGAAGTCTGCATCCTTCAAGAAAAACATGATTTTCATGCAGGACAATGCTCCATCACACGCGTCCAAGTACTCCACAGCGTGGCTGGCAAGAAAGGGTATAAAAGAAGAAAATCTAATGACATGGCCTCCTTGTTCACCTGATCTGAACCCCATTGAGAACCTGTGGTCCATCATCAAATGTGAGATTTACAAGGAGGGAAAACAGTACACCTCTCTGAACAGTGTCTGGGAGGCTGTGGTTGCTGCTGCACACAATGTTGATGGTGAACAGATCAAAACACTGACAGAATCCATGGATGGCAGGCTTTTGAGTGTCCTTGCAAAGAAAGGTGGCTATATTGGTCACTGATTTGTTTTTGTTTTGTTTTTGAATGTCAGAAATGTATATTTGTGAATGTTGAGATGTTATATTGGTTTCACTGGTAAAAATAAATAATTGAAATGGGTATATATTTGTTTTTTGTTAAGTTGCCTAATAATTATGCACAGTAATAGTCACCTGCACACACAGATATCCCCCTAAAATAGCTAAAACTAAAAACAAACTAAAAACTACTTCCAAAAATATTCAGCTTTGATATTAATGAGTTTTTTGGGTTCATTGAGAACATGGTTGTTGTTCAATAATAAAATGAATCCTCAAAAATACAACTTGCCTAATAATTCTGCACTCCCTGTATATGCGTCTTGTCGTTGTTTTACCCAATTAGTTCAGCTAGCTCCCAGTAGTGCATGGCTGCTGCTTCAACAAACGATACACAAAGAATGAAGTAAATTTGATAACATAAGTAAGAATGAAAAGTTGTTTAAAATTGCATCTGAATAATGTATCCTGTCCCTTTAAATGTCAGCATGTCAAAGCTAAAGTTCTTTACTTCAAACTGCATTTCTCAGTGAAGTTGCTGGGAAACCCTTTGAGTATAAGAATTCTCCAATATATTATCAATATTGAACAGTTTGCTGACACATTGCTGAAAACTGTTTATATAAATTCCAGTCCTCAACATTTGTTTTATAATTGCATTAATTTAATGGATAGATCTCAGCAGACTATAAAAAAAAGTCTGTAGTGTCACACAAATTTCAAAAGCATTCATATGTTGATAGAAACCTAAAGGAATGCTAAAGTCATGATTCAGATAGAGCTCACAATTTTAAACGCCTTTCCAATTTACTACAATTGTCAAATGTGCAAAACCATTTTATATGCACACTACTGAGCATGTGCAAGAATGCACAGTATATATATATATATATATATATATATATATATATATATATATATATATATATATATATATATATATATATATATATATACTTTTTGTGATTGGCTGATGGCTGTCCCATGATGGAAGGAACTAACAGAAAGAAAAAAAAATCTACTGCTTGTTAGAATATCAGACTTTTATTATGCATTTGTTGGTTATGCAATTATATGGTATTTAATGGTCCTTTTAAAAAAACAATATCAGAAACACAGATCTAGAATGTAAATAAATGAAGGAAAAATAGCTAATTTAGACAACAATAATGTATAACTATAAATGGAAAAACAACAATTACTTATCATTTATACAAACTGTAGCATGTGCCCTTGATTATTAACACAGTACTTATTAAATAAAAGTGAAAAGGTTTTGATTAAAAATTTGAATAAATAAAAATAATAAAAACATGTGCATAGAAATATAATCAACAATACATAAAACTGACCCAGGCTGAAAGTATACACACCTACACTATAATTTATAAAGGTATTGCACATTCATAGAATCTTTTTGGCCAGATTTCTTCAGGGAAATTCAAGCTTAACATGTTATGACTTTCCACATAATTGCTATACCAGAGAAGCAGATGAAAATTCATATATATTACACATTAATACTTCAGTAAAATGTGCTTGATGACTTATGAATGCATGACAAATATATTGAATACTGCTTGGAAATCTAATTATTTAAAAATTAAACAATCTGGCATAAAGCTAAATTGGTTTTCTGTTTGCATGCAGGTCCTAAAAAACATATAAATATAATGTTGTACGCTAAAACAAAAAAGGAATTATGTTCTGAAAATTATGAATTGAGTCCTTGCAAATATGGATCTATTCATAGCTTTGTATATGTTTTCTTTGCACAGTTTTTCTTACAAAGTAAACTATGTAAGTGCCCCCACAGAGCATGCAAACGTATAATTTGATTTATGGGTCAAAAGAAAGCTTTGTTATTAATGAAATATTTTAAAACCATCTTTAGTCAGCAAAACAATCCTTCTTTGTCTAAACAGAAAACATAAAACCTGCTAGTGTTTGCTTCTTGACATGTCACATAACATTATATCCAAGGTGACATGAAAGGCTTTTATTGGCTATGCATAAGGTCAGTGAATATTAAGTCAATTTACACTTGGCTGAGAATTGCCTGGTATCACCAATAGAGATGTGCTTCTTCAGCTGAGTGAAGCTAGAATGTGACAGAAAGCTGCCACCAAGGAAGATGGATGATTATACAAACTGACCCTTCTCCCCCCCATTGAGCCACAGTTCAGTCTCTTCAGTATATCTACAACAAAAGGCCCCTCTGAGCGTCTCAGTGGCCTTCAGCTTTATTGGTGCTAACAGGTCCAGACATCTTCATCGATCTGATTCTATCCTTCTTAAACACAAGAGCTTGCCCTCTTTGGTGAGCTAAACCCTGGCACAGATGTCTTTTTTGTAATTGCTTCTCTGCTGTCTGTTGGGAAGGATGAGATTGGACAGGCGAACACACCGTCAACGCAGAAAATGCTTCACCATTTATCTCAGGTTCCCTGTGGCATTTAGAGAAAGTGATATGTGTTTGGCCTGAAGATGTTAACTATACGTTTTCAATGTCTTTCACTGTTGTAATATGCCAATAAATAGAGGTAATATAACAAACACACATTTTGACATATTTTAAATGAATGCTCATTCTAACCTTGGGTTTCACTTCTAATAGTTTTTACATTTTGCATAATTGCACTTGATTCCCCATTATGTTTAATCAGTTGATGCTTTGTAATATTTCTTTTTCCCAGTTATTTAAAAACAAGACATTTAAAATGTATTTAATGCATATTCATGGGCACTTTACCCTTTCTAAAAAGACCAGAATACATAATTATTCAGCTATATCAGAGGTGCTCAGCATTAGTGCTTGAAGACCACAGACATGCTAGGATTCCAGAATATCACTGCTTAAAGGGATATGCCAGCCAAAATTGGAAACCCCATGGGTGCATTTTGGTATTAATATACATGCATTAGCAAAAATGCTTCTAATAAAAGCTATAGCTGTTTCAAAAGTGTATTTAAGTATGCACCGTGCACCAGCATTTTAAACACAGCACTTGCTCAGAGAGCCTAAGGTGCTTGTACCATCTTGTAATGACTCAATTTGTTAATTACTGACATGATACAAGCCCCAGTGATGATCTGAGCAGCTGCAGTATTTAAAATGTGGGTGCAGTGATAATATCTAGCTATGCTTCACATGCACGTGCAGAGAAAAATGTTAACACTAAAACAGTGATAACTTTTACAAGAAACATTTTTGCTAATACATTTATATTGCAAATATGTTTCTATTCAAAGATGTAATTAATCTATGTGCATTTACATTTTGACTGGAATGTCCCTTTAAACAGGAAAGTTTTTGTGTCTAAAATAGAATGTTCTTTGTGCAATGAATAAACCTACTTCTATTTTCACACTTTTGGAGAGGGTAGTGGGGTTGGAAGAATTTATAGTAACAAAATATACACAGTCAAAGCCAAAGTAAAACATAAGTTTATATTGATGACTTTTGTTTGGTTTTTGTTTTTTATATACAAATATAAATTAGATACTATTTACGTAATTCAAGATCAACATTTTTCTTCTATTTACTTAATTGCAATAATAGATGAATGTTCTGAGGAACAGATTTAGGTTGAGTACAAGTTTGTGTACAAGAGTAATTTGAGCTACACATTTATTTATTTATTTATAGGAAACTTTTTAACATAAACTGGTCATACTCAACAAATTTAACAAAAGCCATGCAAACAGACAACAAAAACTGCCTAAAGTGATAGTAAAGTCCAAATTAAACTTTCATGATTTACATAGGGCATGTAATTTTAAACAACTTTCTAATTTACTATTATCATCAAATTTGCTTTGTTCTCTTGTTATTCTTAGTTGAAAGCTAAACCTAGGTAGGCTCATATGCTAATTACTAAGCCCTTGAAGGTCACCTCCACATTTTACAGTTTTCCACAGCTAGAGGGCATTAGTTCATGTGTTTCATATAGATAACATGTGTTTATACATGTGAAGTTATTTAAGAGTCAGCACTAATTGCTTGCAATGCAAGTCTGTCAAAATATTTGCGATAAGGGGGCAGTCTGCAGAAGCTTAGATACAAGGTAATTACAGAGGTAAAAAGTATATTTCTAGAACAGTGTTGGTTATGTAAAACTGGGGTATAATAAATAAAGGGATTATCTATCTTTTTAAACAATAACTTTTTTGGTGTTTACTATCCCTTTAAAACAGGTTAATAGACTTTCACAAAGTCAGGGCAGTTATATTAGAAATGTCCAAAAAGCTGCTAATGTTCTCATGGATTTGAATACGGATTTTAATCTGCCCCCGTGAAAATACAGGAGGTATTATCATGATACAACACTTAGAAAAAGCTTGTGATATACAGGGGTTTTCAAATGGATTGGAATCTGAAATCCTGTGAGATCCCAAACAAGGCGTTTCACACAGGAATTCCCAGATATACACAAATGCATTTGTATACACTAAAATATATAGAAATGTAACAGGACCCTTGAGATTAAACACACCCTAATCGCTGAAAGGCTTAATACAGTGACCACTGCATCAGGCTGACTCCGCTACCAGATGTAATCGCTGAACCTCCACAACATGATTGCACCAGCCACAACCAAACCACACAACTCAAAATTGCTCAAATGAATGGGACATATTAGGGCTTAAAGTAAAGTGCAGCTCAGCAGCCACAGGCGTTGCAGTGACATCTGAAGCTACTAATCAACATCCATATCCTGCTCTAGAGCTGCAAGTGGGATTTCATTTATCGTTTTAACCCCTTTTGAGGGAGTTAAACAGATATTAAGCTAGGATCAGTAATACATTTTCTGAGAATTTAATTATTTTTTTCTTTAGAATGTTGCTTTAAGCACCAACTCCTGAACCCCCAGGCTTACATTCATGCTTTTGCCAGCTATTATATAGTAATACCCTTGCACTGCATCCAGGTTACTGAAATAAATGGGATCTGTACAGTCCTGAGCAATACAGATCTTTTACTTTCAGATAAACATCGAACCACCAGATACAGACAGATTTGTTTTACTGTTATTGCATGTTCTGTACAATAATTAAAGAACTGGATTGTTACATTTTTCTTTGCAAAATCAAGCTGTTCTCCGTGATATAAAATGTGCTTTACACTGCTGCTTGAAGAATTATCAAAGCAGCTAGAAAATTGCTATTCAAGGTTTAGCTGAGATTGTAATATCAATTGTGACAATACACAATGCAATATCTTCTGCTGATCTACGACGTAAATTAAATTGAGACAGCTTTGTTTCCTTGACCTTGGTTTCGCCATCCCAAGCCCCAAAACAAGACAGCTGATGTTCTATTGTTTTAAAACATATGTATCTGAAGCAGCAAAAGTGGTAAACAGAATAATTAGTCATTGTATTTACTGAGCAATTTTAAAATGACACTAAACACTTTCACTTTGTAATCTACGTTCATCATTTATTTTGTACCATTTTCATGTAATTAACCAGCGAAAATAGAGGATTTTGCAATTCTCAGAACTTGAAATAAACCCTATTTACTTCTTAAGGCTAAACCTGCTACATAACTACCCCTAATTAGCTTTAACTGACAACAACTGCAAAAAAATGCTCTTTACTAACATTATGACTGTGGTTAGCCTTGTTGTCTGCAGACTGAAGCCCAAACTGGCTCCTACAAAAAAGGAAAATGATGGGTGAAGTTTGGCTATTGAAAACCAATTGCAGCACATTCTTTTTTTTTTAAGAAAAACATTTGGACTTATCTGATATCATTATATAGCAAGGCAACAGATATGTCTTGAGATTACAATTTGCTCACTGTCCCTTTAGCAGAAAGTAAGAGTCCTATATGGTCATTTTCTTTAATAACCTGCTGCAGCATACAAATATATTTGCCATATGGTGTCTGAAATAGTTATGTTATCAAAGCAAAGAGGGAGTTAGTTTATACACATAGGACTTATTAAAGTAACACTTGTAGCTTCAGTAGGAAGTGTGAAATAAAATAACTTGCACAAATCTGTGCCTGTATGATAAACACTTAGAGTGTGTTTCAAATCGATTTAAAATGCTTCTTTTCAGATAGTGTGACAAGTCACATGATCAAAGTGATAGTTGGCACAGCGCCCGCAAAGCAATAGGGTGCTCTTTATAGTTATTCCTATGCACTTGACTGCTTGGCCTCTATCATATCCCACTGAGGGTCTTATATTATGTGAAGAACACAAGAAAGACACAGCTTTCAACCCAGAGAATGTCAGAGAGTATTGCTGGTTTGAAGCATTTCTACATATATGGTTTACTTAATATTTATTTATTTAATATTAGGGGATTTTTTTTTCCAGACATTTTCATGCTGAATAAACCTACTGATTTTTCCACTAAGCGATAATGCATAAAAAAAAGAAAAAATCATATTTTATAAAGAAATCCTAATATCTCAATTAATAAATAAGCATACAATTTGTTGACAGTCTAGATCTAGACACTCCTGCAAGCATCTGTAATTCACAGTAAACTTTACTAATTATGTCAAATTTCAGCTTACTTTGTCAATTATCACTTGGGAAAATTGGTCTTTTTTGTTACACTGTAACAGGGAAAAAAATAAGTTTTTCACAAGAAACAATTTGACCGTATAATGTTTACTGCACATGCATATACTTATTTTGGGCCAGATTACAAGTGGCAAGCTATTTAGCGCTTACGCTGAAGCGGAAACCGATAGATGTAAGCTTCCTCTCTCCCATCTCTCCCCATCAATCCATCTTAAATGCCTCTGCCAGGCTAATCAACCTTTCCTGTCACTCTGTATCTGCTGCACCTCTCTTTGAATCCCTTCACTGACTCCCCATTCACAGCAGAATTAAATTCAAAATTCCCAACCTGACCTACAAAGCCCTTACCAATGCCGCTCCCCCCTACCTGTCCTCACTAGTCAACAAATATACTCCAACCCGACCCCTAAGATCCAACAACGACTTGCTCCCTGCATCATAGATTTTCACCTCTTCAAAATAAATAAATTCACCTAATAATTGCCCTAGTCTAACTCTGTATTAACATCATTCTCACCCTTGCAGTCCACGCTTCTTGTTTCTAACCTTCCTACCCTTCTAGATTGTAAATTTCCATGATAATAGGGCCCTAAATTTCTCCTGTATTTGTTTGTGAAATTTTACAATCTAGCACTTTATTGGCAAGGTCTTAGTGGAAGGCTATTTAATACACTTCACAAAAGGCTACCTTTTTTTAATATATAGGGGTCTAACCACAATACTTAAACTATAAACCAGTCGTAACCTGAGTTGGGATATGCTGGTTGACATAGCCAACTTGAAGAAAATTGTTATATGTATCAGTGTTCGTTTTATCATGAATCAGTGTCATTATGAATTGCTACTCATGTAACCAGCACTATGGAATTTGGTGACACTTTACAAAAAATTGATAATTATATTATTATTTAAATGCAAGTTGGTTAAGTTCCCATTTACAGCCAGGCTGCCAATCCCAAATCAGATTAAGGAATTTATAGACCCCCCCTTTGAAGTAGCTATCCACAATTGACAACCTGCAACCAACTTCAACACCACCAAGCAAAGGGGGTTAGCATATTCCTAATCTACCTAATTGCTTTTCTATGGGCTAAATCCTTATTCTAATACTATCTTATCATTATATATATATATATATATATATATATATATATATATATATATATATATATATATATATATATTATAACTCCACATAAAGGACCACTTAATACAGTAGAATTGAATAATTGACATACAGAACATAAAGACAATCAAATAATGCTTACTTTTAATTTGAAATGAGCAGTAGAATATTTTCTGGCAAATTTAAATGTTAATACAAATAACCTCCACCTACACCATATGACAGCTATCAGCCAATCAAAAAAATTCATATATGTGTATACTGTGTACTTTTGCACATGCTCAGTAGAAGCTGGAGCCTCAGAAAGTGTGCATATAAAAAGAATGTACACATTTTGCTAATGGAGGTATATTGTACTTCTTTAAATTAAATGCTTTATTTGAATCATTAAACTTTATTTTTTACTTTAATGGCCCTTTAAAGGGACAGTATACACTCATTTTCATATAACTGCATGTTATAGACACTACTATAAAGGATACGATGCACAGATACTGATATAAAAATCCAGTATAAAACTGTTTAAAAACTTACTTAGAAGCTCTCAGTTTAGCTCTGTTGAAAAGGTAGCTGGAAAGCCCACTGCAACCCTCCCCCTTCTTTTGCATATGAAAAGACCCTTTACACAAACAGGAGCAAGCTGGAATAGGTAGCTGATGGTATTTGGGGCTTGGTTAGGAGTCTGAAAATCAGAGCAATGTTATTTAAAAATAAGCAAAACTTTACATTTTTTAAAAAAGAAAACTTTATGGGCTTTATAAATAAATCATCTACAAAACATGTATGCAAAGAAAAAATGAGTTTATAATGTCCCTTTAAGGGGCAGTAAACACTTTGAGACTGGTATATAAAATGCTTCATTATGCATAGTATATCAAGTTTGCACCATACTTTCATTGTTTATTTAGCCCCCTTTTCCTGATAACTAAAAGAGCAGATGGTAGTCTTCACAAGCCTAACCTTGTCCCTTTAAGATCCTAACTATAGCAAGTCTCAAGTCTCAAACTTTAACCCTTTCAGCACGTACGCATCCCTTCACAAACGCTAGGATTTACCATCACTTTAAGTCAACTCTAAACCTACTTAAAGGGGCAGTCTACAGCTTAGTCATCTTAAAGACTTACTTTAGATTAAGCTGCAAATATCCTCCTGCCCCCCCCCCCCTCTATTCTTTTGATGTATGCAGTGTGAGTGCCTGGGACATAACCTTTGGTCAATTACTGCACCTGCAATACAAGTATTTACCAGGAGCCTGCATGACTGACAAAAAATATTGCGATTAGCAATATTAAACATGTATTATTATTAAAATGTTCTATATTTTAGTGAAAAAACACACCTGTAAGTTTAAACTTTAGATATGAAATGACAATGCTATTGTTCTCATAAAACAGAGATGCTCTTAACATGTTTAAAATATTAGTTGTATGTATATGTAAAAGCTAAATTTGTAATCAAACCAGAAAGAAATGTTTTCTTGTAGCAGATACTGCGGTATACATTCTAACCCGCAGTTGTAATGAAATAGGGCCAAGCCTCTATAACCATGAACAAGTAGATTCCATGTGTTATAAATAAATAAATAAATAATAATAATATTAATACACTTTAAAATAAGCAGGTTAAGAACCAGCAAACATGCCACTTAAAGATTATGGCTGTGTCTGTTTAATAATTCAGTCTTTTATTCTCCAACTGAAATCACTTCAGTTGTAAAAATGAAACTGCTATGACAAATTTATACCAATACTATGTGAACCCTATCTTCAGGAAAAATAAAGCATAACACATCATAACACTGCACAGCTTACACAGTTCATAAGCAGACAGCTTTCACATATTTTCTAATCTAGTGTAAACCTGTCTCTTGATTATTAAAATAGTGAAATGCAAGTTACCTGTTCTGCCATAAATGGTTTTAACAGTGTTTAAGAATCAAGAACATGTTGTTTTTTTTTTAAGGCTGCAGGGCGATTGTGGTATTATGTGCTTAAATGGCCTGAGCATATTCTCACAGCATGTCTATCAATCAATGTCACTGCTCCCTGGGATTCCTATAGTTAGTTATCATCTGAATGATAATGAAGATTACCTGTGCTTCCACAACTTACTTAATATACATATATATGTGCTTGTGGAACAGGGGAAAAATATGAATCATGCTTCCCAATTAAAAAGAAAAAGCAATAGGAAATGTAATTTTAAAAATACAGTTTGTCAACATCTGTTACACAAACAAATGATGTGCTGCAATGTTTACTAATTTGTGCTTGTTTATATGGAGCAAGATCCAAACTACCAAAACAAAAATGTTTTAACAGAACATTCATGTTTTTGTTTTGTTTTGTTTTTACCTAAAAGGTGAGGAAAGGTCTTTGGAAAGCAAGCTTTATTTTTACAGCTTTTTAAAAAATTATATTCACAGAGTTTGTATGTAAATAAGCTATTTACTTGCAAATTTTAGTACATAGCAACATTGCTGCAGCCTACCCCCAGGACCTATTTACGGCCAGATTACGAAGGGCGCGATAACAATTACATGTAAGCGATATCGGGTTTATCACGGCTCTTTGTGTGCGTCGGAAGGAGTGCTCATATAACAAGTTGAAAGTAAATGTGAACGCAATTGCAATTTACACTAGAATGATTACCGCAACCTTAGAGCTTTGGCTAACTGTTTTGCAAAACTAAAAAGTGTCACAAAAACATAAAAAATGCCAGTTATGTAGCTGAAAATATGTAAAAACATATTTATGTATTATTAATGATTAATAAAGTGTATGCACTGTAAATATTTCACATTCCAATGTTCTTCACATAGGGGAATATGTTCTATTTATTTTTAAAAGGATATTCCTATATATATATCACTACGTATATATCTATACCTAAATAAAATTATATAGGTATATATATATGTGATACCAATTTTTTTTTTATAAATATATATATATATATATATATATATAGATATAGATATGTGTGTGTGTGTTTATGAATAAATAGAACATATTCTCCTATCTGAAGAACATTGGAATGTGAAATGTTAATATTTTCATGTCGGTTAGCGCACTTGAGAAAATGTGACCGGATCTGCAAGTAAGTAGAGTGTTTCCCCCCCACACTTTTTGCACTCTATTGGCTTCTATGGGGGAAGCGCAGTAGCGATATTCTAACTTCAGTTTTTCACGTGTGTCGAGTTGGTGAACGAGTAAAAACTTTTTATTTTCAACTTGTAATACGAGTGCTACCCAAAGCACGCAAAAACGTTTACTTCTAGTGAAGCAAGAGCGATAAATAGCACGTCACTCGTAATCTGGCCCTTAATAGGCACACCACCAGGATGATTTTACTGACCACCTGGCTAAAATTTAAGCCAAATGCACTAATATTACATTTAAACTTAATGTGCTAAAATTACATTGCACAATTTATCATTAAAGTGATTGTAAATGTTAGCATTTTTTAAACGCTTGGCTGTATCTGTGCAATAAATAAAAGGGACCTTAATTCATGACGTTTAACTGAATGTACAATAAAACATACCTTTATTTTGTTGTTTGTTATACTAAAATAACCCCCTCCGGCCACCCATGGCAAAACTAATTTTGTTTCATGAAGTGATGTTTCCACTTCTTAGCCAATAGCCTTGCTAGCCATATGGCGCTGTGCTGTATGGCTAGCATGGCTATTGAAAAAGAGGTGGAACGTAACCTCATGAAAGAAAATTAGTTTTTTCATAGTTGTGATGGTAAAAGCTGTAAAATCTAATTTTATGCATTAATAGTCAGGAATAAGGGACTGCTTGTATTCTAAAACTGGAGTCCTAATTTTTGCAGATTTAAAAAATAGCTTGTGATCAATCTTCTGTTAAAGTTTAAAATGTAAGATTGTGTTTTAACCTTCCGTTAACTGCAGTTGACTTCAGAAACTTTTGAACAGATTTTGGCAATAAATGTAACATAAAGGAAAAATGAAGTACAGAGGAAAAATGTATGATTTCTATGGCGTTATCAGAGCACCTGGATATAACACAGATGCTACAAACACAGCATTAAACCTTTCCTTGATAGGAGATATTTCTGATACAACATTGAACCTTGAATGTCTTTGGGCTTACAAAAGAACTATAAGCCCATTCTCCTCTTCAGAGGAAGCTAACAGCTACATAGTTGCTGAAAATGTTCCATGATTGGTCATTTAGTAAAACATTTTTTTTAAAAAAAAAACACAAAAAAATTACTAATATAAAACAACGAGTCTAGAAAAACAAAAACCTTTTATTTATATATATATATATATATATATATATATATATATATTTCTTATACATTGAAATATGTTTAGAGCTGACTTTTTGAACTGTCAGCCAAAGTGCTTAGCACAAGCTTAAATGGTTATTGAAAATAAATCAGACCCTCATAACAAGATAAAACTCTGGGTCCAACTTTGTTTTCTCCCACGAGTAACTACGTAGCATTAAAAATAATGACATAAAGCTTCGACTAGAGAGAACAATTTGTTTCATTGTACAAACCTATCAGGTTTTACCTTAACAGGAGTTCTCTGTTTTAAGGATAAAAGAATGAAACCAACACTCTCTTTTTTTTTTCTTTTTCTCTGCCTGGATGAACAATTTAATCATAGGACAATTTAGTTTAAACACATTCCTATAGTTGGGCCATTCTGATTACTTAATTGCTGGTTACAAAGTAGTGTTAACAAAATCCATAAAGATTAATAACTAATGAATATATATTCCTCCAATGGAAATCTGACACGTGTAATGCTATCCATGACTATTTGGTTATCAAATCAATGCTAAATAAATGCATAATTATTTCAATGTGTACAAAATGTTTAGAGTGTCTTGGGCCCTGTTACTGAGAAAAACTTGGGTTCAACTTTTTTCTTTTCCCGGCAAGTTTACTTAGCTTATTCCATTGTAAACGTATTGAAAAAGCTAAAGATGGCAATTCTGAAACCAGTTCACAAGCATATTCTTATCCAACAGTTCACAGAAAAAAAAAAAAAATACGAGTTTTATTTTATGCAAATTAATTTACCTAACTAAAAACTTAATAGCACAGCAATGACATTGATCATTAATATTATTATTATTATTATTATTATTATTATTATTATTAATAATAATAATAATAATAATAATAATAATAATAAAATATCTTATATTTTTGATGATACATGGTTTGTTCTATGACTCTTGTTTTACACACCCTGGATTTTAAAATGCCTGTTTCTCTGCATTTATTTTAGCAAACTATAATAACAAAAACACTAGGAAGAGGGAATTGAGTAAAGCAATATGATCATGAATTATTAATGCTCAAGGCAAATTGATTTCTCCGCTATAGTTCTTTGCGGTGATATATAAATTGCGTGCATAGCTGCAGGGCCTGATAAACATGTAGAGAAGAATCCCAGTTTCCCAGGTGAGAAGCTACTAAAACAGGCAATATGACCAAATTAATTAAACTAATCACTGAAAATATAGAGACACAAGTACACAAAATGAACGTGCACTGTTAGAACTAGATAATTCAAAGAATGGTTATATACAGCAGGGATTTCAGGAAAGCTCTGGCTTTATAATGACTTACTGCTGCATAAACCATCAATCAATGTAAGTGAGAAAGGAGTTATGGTTTTAACAGAATGAACCATGGTTCACCCAGCATACCTTGTACTACAACATTACAGTCAGATTGCAAAACATACCTCAATGTCAGGGCTATCAGCAACATGAAGATTTAATAATGGCTTATTTTAATCTAGTTGTTCATATGTTCATTCCTTGTGTAAATACATTACAGAAATTCTATACATTTGGTTGATTTTGTTTTACCCAAAGGCGTAAATATAACCTACTAATTATTTTGTATCAATGTATGCCTTATGTTGTATGAAGATGTATTAACATGCATGTCAAAGAAAATTCAAAATGGTTAGAGTGTCATAAAAAAAAAAATTAAAATACTGGCACATATCTATGCATGGCTGAATGTAAAATCAGGATAACTATAAGCCAATCTAGGAATCAATACACAGAATGCATTGGGAAGTCAACCAAACTGTGGTAGTGAAAAGGAATCCATGGTAATGTTGCTTGGAGCCAAACGGAGACACAATAAAAAAAGGAAATCTGATGTAGATTTATTGTGCAAGTATTTTTTTTTTTTCTTTAGTTGTTTGGGACTGAAGCCAGGGAAAGGAATTATTGTAGGAAACTAACTAACACAGCCAAATAGTGTAGAATAAGTGACAGTAAAAGTGTTTAGTCAACAAATTGAGGCTAAGGATTAAGTGCTGTGTTTTTATTTTGTTTTTTTTAATCATTTACTTTTATACATTTATTTATTTCTATGGGGAGGAGGGGAATGACTGCCAACACAAGTATACAATTCTGCATGCTATAATCAAGGAAAAAGCTTATTTGAAAAAAAAATGCAGTCTGATTTTTATTTATTTTTTTGTGATCAAATCCTGACCCCATGCTACAAAGACCTTTGCCATAAGCACAAAATTGAAAGGAATCTAAAAAGGATACCATGACATTAATAATGTTAGCAGCTTAGACACAGCGAAGTGAAATGATTGAGACGCCTAGACTACATGTAACCTCTATTTCTAACCAGATTATCTTTCAACTTTGAAAACTCAGTTCCAATTTCTTCCGTACACATGTTAAAGTGAATTGAGCTCAGCCACAAAAGCATCTTATGTTGAACTATGTTAAAACTCACTGGTGGTTTGCAATTACGGTGGGGGGGGGAAGCTTTCAAAGCCATTTTAGTATCCTGGGGATTAGAAAATTGCATTTAACGCCTTAAAGAAGAACACATAATGAAATGTGTCGTAAAAGAAAATAGCATTATTGGTCATTAAAAACTTTACATATTTCTAAAAGAAAAGAAGTATTTTCATAATTATTCAAAAACACTGCAATTCTAGATTCTAAAATTAGAAGCAATCAATGCTGACATTTGTTTCAGATGATTATTTAAGAATTGATATTTAAATATGTTGATGGATTACAATTCCTAAGATATTTTCTTCCGACTAAATATGCTAACAAAGATTTTAATTGGGGGTGTACATAATAAAACTGATATAGTACAGTTCAGGGAAATGCAGTGTTGAGCTGATTAAAGAAGCAGTTCCACAAATAATTTTACTCATTAACTGTGTTATATGTTCCATATCAAGCGCAGTTTGGAGTTTGTTTTTTGACAACATATTATAATGAACTAATACTGTACATAGCAGTAACCCAATGCCAATTGCATTATAATACACAACAGAAGGTACAAAATGTGGGAGCAAAATTATCCTTAGGACAAACACACACACACACATATATAGATAAATATATAAATATATGTATATATGTATATATATATATATATATATATATATATATATATCAGGGTTTCCTTGTTTGGAGAAGTTGGGCACAGTAGGATAAAAATGTCTGCAATTCCAGCATTGGTCTTCTAAGAGCCAAATTTCTCTGTTTTTATTCCACTATAATTTTACATTATTTCTTTTCTTTATACAATAAACATAATCAGCGATTATTATGCCACAACACTATCTCATTTTCTTATTCTGTCCTCGCCACAGGGCCTTCTGGAAGTTCCTATAGTGCAAATTGAGTTTCAAGAAGCGTATGCATGTACAAGTGCTATGAGAAATGTTTGCTGCATTTAATGTTATATCATCAGGGAAAGAAAATGGCATACGTTTGTTGATATGCTGCTTGCTAAGCAGGTGATAAATCACGCCTTAACATAATACAAATATCACTGCAGTTCAGCTGAAGTATTCCTGATCATCATACATTATAAATATTTCCGCTACCAACTTGTTTAAAGGGAGATTTAGGGAAAAATGCTCAAATTGCTATTAAACCTAGCAGTAAAAGTATGTGCATAACTGATACTCTTGTATAAATTCTCACTGGCTGATAGGAAGGACTCTTAAATCTCCATTGGTGAACAGTCACATGCCTTCATAAAAGTTGTTGCATTAAGCACAGGAACATCCATTTTTTTTTATAATAAATGCAGAAGAATACCATTTAAATTTTAAAAATAAAAACTACAAAAATTAAAGTCATCTTAAATATCTCTGTCTTTCAAGGATAAAATATGAAAGCAATAATAGAGTGATGTCCAAAGGATATTTCAGCTCCAATATCTGTGAAGTTATTCTTGTAAAAATCATTTGTCCAAATCTGGAGAATGTGGAGCCATTATTATTTTGTTTGTTACATAACACACAAGAATAGTACAATTATCATAATATAAATAGAAATGATTCCCGGTTTGTAAGATGCATTATCTTTTAAGTAAAAGTTTTGTTGATGGGAAAAACTACCATTTAAATAAAGGCCGTAGGAAAGCATATCAAACTTACGTTCACAAGTGTCTCCTTTTTGCTGGTATCCTGCTTTGCAGATGCATTTCCCAATAGGGACCAACCATTCTCCTTCAGCGCTGCAGTGCATTCTGGGAGAATTGTCCGCTTCTTCTTCGGCATTGCTTACACATGTTCCTCTTACTTCAACCAATGATGAGAACTCAGAACCAGTAACTGTGTCAGGAAAAACAGCTAAATTCTCTATAATGGACCAGCACTTTTTGTAGTAAACCTTAACAGAAACTAAAGCAATGCAGGCTCCGACATCCTGAAATGCCAGGTAAAATCCTTTTCTAGAAAGAGGTCCAATTTCGCGAACCTCTGTATTTAATTTCATTTTTCGTTCTCCAAGGTCTCCCTGGGTAAAACTTTCATCTGCAGCAATAGTGTCTATTTTCACATATTGACTTTCTCTCATGTTTCTGCCAGTATCATAATCTGTTTCATAATAATACAAGTTAAAGGTTTCCTTGCAAGTTCCCAGAACACCAGGAAGACTATTACAATCCCTTAATGTGAACTTCAGTTCAACAAAAATCCTTTGTGCATTCCCTTTTGCAATCCAGCTAGTCCGTAGCCAGTTGTTCTGGTTTGGCTCCAAGACCTGGCATACCTGATATGTTCTAATTGGTGTGTAATTTTCATCCAGTCCACTGATTTCTTCCCACTGAAAAAAAAAATCAAATTAATATTAGTAAAATCAAACAAAAGTCAAATTATTTAAATCACCCAGTGCTAAAGAAGTCCCCACAAAATTAAATGCACAATATGTATACTAATGTGGTATCTACTAAGCACGTAGTACTCATATACATGTTAGGTCATTATTATTCTTTTAAATAGAGAAACATATTTAAATTGCTAAGTCATGGATCATATTTCCAACTGGGTAATCAATAAAACAAAATTACATTTCCTAATACTAAGTAATCTTGATTAGTTTATCCTACAAGTTTCATAAGCAGGTTATATTAAAAATAAAGGAAAATATAATAGGGACCTAACTCATATGTTGTTTCAAAATGATGTCAAGTAATCTAAAGAGTACAACTAAACTAAAAATTCTGCAGGATGCCAATCTAGGTAACATATAATAAATATATAACTGAATTACCACTAGTATGCATGAAAATTAATGAATATTTGCAGCCAAAGTAAGACTGCATACATAATATTATTAGTACACTTTAGCTGTTGTCACTATAGCCAGTTTACATTATTTTATCATTTAAAAAAAAAAATACAACAGTTAATAGGGAAATTTAAAAGTCAAATTTATAATAAAATGTTTTATTTCCCACTTGACCTAAATTTGTATTTAGCAATGTCATTTTAATATTTCTTCGACCAACCTGCCAATCAAGTTACTCATCATACATTAAACAAATCCCAAAAGAAAAAAAAGTAATATGATAAATGAAAGATTTGTTTATTTGCCAGAAGAATTATTACTGTACTTGAGCATATTGTAGTGAAGGATTTGGAGTACTACTTACTGATATAATGCTACAAATCTCCCTTGAGTGTATGTCACATAAATAAATTTGTTCTATAATTAGCTTTTACAAATTGCTATGCTTGGAATTGAATTAAATGAAGTATATGCAAAGGAAAAATAATGTTGTGTTTAGTCTTTATATATACACTGATTAATCAAAAAGAAGGATTAATGGGATAAACAATGAATTATGAAATAATTATGTAATTGTGTAATAAAGCATAAATACTAGGATTCCGTGACAAATGGGCATACAAGGAGAATTTATCTTCGCTTTTTTTTAAAAATCTGAACCACTGTTTCTAAAAATGTGGCACTGGAGGCTAGAACACAATCAGAGGAAACAATTATTTATCTCTCAGAAACATACTGTATAGTCAGAGGCATTGTACATATATATATATATATATATATATAAAAATATATATATATATATATATATATTTACACTGATATTTTCCCATGGATTTATGTGAAAATAAGTGTTTTTAACTTCACTGTTAGGATACAACACATACTAAACTTATGATGGAATTCACAATAAGCATGTACCAATACTTTGCATTAATTTACACATCTATGTCAAATCACATATAAACTGTTGTTCACTTCCAACAATCAAGCGCCAACAAAGTATTCCAACTGCTTGTATAGTTTTGGTCTTAAAAAGAATTTTCAGAAGTAACTGCCTAAAATTATATAATAATTTTGTACAGAAACTAAGATGCCTTTAATTGTACTTCCAATTACTAAATATACAGGCATGTGTCCTGCCTTCCTGTTTTCATATAATTCTTGAACTCATAAACTGTAAAAATATTTACTGTTTTGAATAGTTACAATTATTTATAGAAATTTTATCTACAATATTTTTTTTCGCTGGTGAGCTCTGGTTGTAGCTTTACCGTACTGGAAGATATCTAAGAGTATCAATGCTCTACTCCTGGAATCTATTTAATCATATCTTAAAATATTTGCTAATATATATTTCTTAGTTCACTGTGTATAATGATTATTATATTAATAAGGTTCATTGAGTACCTTGAGAATATAAAAGAATATATCAGCAGTGTTCTCCACAGAAAATGTTCCCACATGTGGCATTATAAAATAGCCGGGTGGGTCAGTTTAATACTTTATAATATTATAACATTTTCTGCTATCCAAAGCACACATTAATTGCAGAATTCAACATAAATTTATTTAATGACCATTTGTGCAATAAGCATTGAAACATTTTAATATTAGATACATTTTGCTTAATATTGGCTAAAATGTTAGCTGAGTGGCCTCAGTCAGGTAGTGCACCCATTAAAATCGTCTTGGGGAGAACACTGTATAAAGAATATTATAGAAATCTGCAACACATGCCAATGGTGCCCAAAGCATATATATTTAAGAAGCACTGCTTTTGTCGTCTGAGTGTTACATATATTATTCAAAGAGAAAAATAGTACTCAAAGGAGCAGCATCTTTTAATAGGAACAACAAGTATTAAAATAATGAGAGATCTTCATTGAAATATATCTGTATTGTTTAGGCTTTATGGCCTAGTTGTTTTACACATTATTATAATAAATGGTTTAGAAGATACTTTCATACATCACAGGCAAATATATTTCTCTGTTTTCTAATATATTCTGAGTATACTTCTAAAATCTGTAGTAATGTGTTAATATTTTTTTTTTTCTTGCTACATACTTGAACTGTACCATATCTGTAACTTTCAACATACAATAAAGGGATCTGCAAAATTTGAACCACCCTATATTGATCACCAGCCTCTTCACCAGAAATTATCAACAGAGGGCTCTCTGGATCTTCTGCTGCAATAGCTTTACCTTGTCTACTGGAGCAGTGAACCAGGGGGTAATGCGGAGTGACATACTCATCTTCCCAAAATAAGTCTCTACTGTTTAGCACCAGTAGACATTTGTGGTCATGGGCCAACAATATAAAGTCTAATCCCTTCTCTCAAGCCTATAATGAATGCCATTTTTTGTAAATAGGACCACCAGATGGTTTAATAATCATGTACAACACTTTAGAGGAATCAGTCGCACAGCTCAAACTCAGTATCAAAGTTGTTTTCTATAGTGGCTCTATACAAAGCTTACTTGATTCAACTAGCAAGAATCCAAATATTTATTTTCTTTGATTTAAAATATATTTTATAATATAGGACTTGACAGACCTGGGTTTGGCAGTTCCTGGTAGAAATAAGCTAAGATAGTTTGAGTTTTATTCTGACTTCTAACTGGTCATCTATTTTAGAAATGATAATCCATATACCAATCCATTACTTATAAACTATGTCTGCTTTATACATATTTGTTAAACCCTGACAAAAATAGTCATATTGTTAATCCATATATTATTATTTTGAATAGATTTACATGTATCATTTTATATATATTTATATATATACAGTAATTTAGGATACTATTATTCTGATGGTTCTATGTCTATAAAAGTATTACAAATTATAACACTAACTTTAAGTTGCATATATAAGTTGTATTGTAACATGTAAAAATTACCTAAATTACATATTATATATATATATATATATATATATATATATATACACACACATATATATATATGAATATATATATATATATATATAAACAATTACTAAGTTATGTTCTATGTGAGATATTGTTCATGTAAGAACTTACCCCACTGGAAGGAGAAGAAATCCATTCTAACTCTGTCTGTTGTGCTTTGGAATCCAATAATATAACTGTGAAATGTAAAAATACATTTATTTATTTGACAAAAGTGTACAGTGTAAAAACAGCATAAAGAAAATCCGAGCAGACAAAAACCAAAGCATTATAGCAATTACAATGCTATTTTCCATATGTTCATCTTTATTAGCTCATACATTTATCTTTCTAACTTTTCACATATTATTACATTTATTGTATATGTGACAAACTGCAAACCTGTAAACGTGCAATACACATTTATTTTGCATATCTACCTCAGGACTAACATAGCTGTAAATCTGCACATATAACTTTCAACATGTCATACATTCCACTAGAAATGAGCATATATAGAACAGCTGATATGAAATATCTATACAGACAGTTTTCACCTTCATATAACAAATGTTAATCTTACAGCATCACTCCAAATTAGACATTTTAGAAATCCGATCTATTAATTTTTTTAAACTCTAAAATTGAATACAGCTATGATCTCATAATTTACTAAATTGGATGTTGATTATAGACTTTATTTCTAGTCTAAAACAAGTTTAAAGGAGAGACTGGGCAATTTTTACAATGCTACGTTGTAGCTGCTGACAGTCAGTCAGTAATTCTCGTATCCTTGGTCCCATCCCTGAAGGAAAAAAAAGCAGTATAAAAAAACCCTAACCTTTAAAAAAAAAAAAAAACTGACATTCCCTAAGAATACACTTTGACCTTTCCTATATTCTTCCATAAAATGTATTTTAAATAACAAAGACAAATTTGGAATTAAAAAATAAAATAAAAATCAAATTCAGAGAACTAACCTCATGTTATTTTGTCTTAAGCAATATCTAATTTGTCAGTATCTAGATTTTTAGTATTGAGTTTGTGTAGTTTTGATATTGTAAAATGAATAATTGAAGAAATATAGATGTCCTTGCCACTGGCCTTTTGCTGTATTGGACAGAAGATGTACATCTGTTATAAATATTAAAAACCTAGATAAGAATAAAGAGGAAGTAAATATCAAACTACGCCATAGCACCTCTATCATACAGTATGTATCTATTTTGGATTTTTGCTGTTTGGAAACCTTTTCGGCATCTAGTTTAATGCTTTATAGCTTTACTTATTTAAACAGTATAAAACAAGTAGTATAATATTTTGGTTTGCTGGGGTATTGTTAAGTGTATATAATATCATAGAAGAAAATTATTTTAATAAAATCTATTTTACTAAGAACATATTTAGTAACTAAATGGAAACACACAGTTTATCATTGTTTTAATATGTAAATTGTATCAATATAAAGAGCCTTTCTGATTTAATCGCAAAAGAGGTATTTGACTGGCCTTGATTTTCATTGCTGATGCTTTGTATATTTGTCAACAGTAACCCCAAAGCAGAGATTTCCACATCACTAACTTAGTGCACTGGGTCTACAGTATGACATGTGGATTTGGGCAGAAGCAAAGAAATAGATGGATTTTGCCTCCAAGCATCTGAGACTGATCTGTCTACTCAGATCCAGTTTCTTAGGACTTCCCATCTCTCAACCTGCTTTAGGAGAGCAAAGCATCTCCTTATCTCTTCATGCAAATGCCCCGGGCACCTTGTTGGATTCTGCAGTTTCTGTCCTGTTTGCTAGTATCTTCAGTGCTGACACAGAGCTGTGATCTGCATAATGCACTCACAGGACTCTGGGGGCACTGTGTGTTCTGCAATCTTCTCGTTTACTCATTTTTATTTTTTTCTTAAATGTCTCACTTTTTCTTATTACATTCCCTTTAAACAACATCTAGGGCTGTACCTACTGCTAAGGACATAACTCTACTTTATTTAGGCCCAAATCAGCCTAAAGTTTAATCAACATCACTAGTCAGCATTATATATTACAGTATATATATATATATATAGTGGCAAAGGATTGTCTGCCTTTTAAATATATAGATGCACAAAGCCAAACAATAAATGAACTAATTTTATATTAATTTAATAATCAAACAGCTAAGATATATTAGAATTAATACATAAGATATATATATATATATATATATATATTAATATAGTGGAAAAATTAAATTTCTTCTAGAAGGTCGACTAATTTATTGACATAAGTAAAACAAGGTGTTGATGATGCGGCATCCCAGCACAGAGAGTAAAGTTCAGCCTACTGTAAAAGAAGCTGCCGGTCACTATGCTCCTTCTACAGGAACAGGCTGGTACTTTGTTTCTCAGGTCAGACATAAAGACATTTACAAAAACAAGCTTATGGTCTTTACTTGTCAGAATCAGCTCAGGACCGTTTTTATCTTCTTACAAATGCATTTAAATTCTGTATCTTATTTTAAACTCTGACATTCTATAAACTAGAATAAAGTGAAAATAAATATCTGATTCTCAAATAATTTGGTTGTATTTTACTATACTATATTAGTGTTATTTTTTCATCTCAAGTGTTATAGCCTAGTTTAGCTCATTTCATGCCTAAAAACCATAACAAAAATAAACATTTCAGTGAAGATACACATATTCTATATCAGCCATTAAATTGTGTACAGTATAGAAGCTGAAAAACTTTGCTATCCTGCCTCTGTATAACAACCCTCCTTACCTTCTTTAGCAGACTGTGCTTCCCCCCTGTGTGCAAAGCGAAACAACCAGAAGCATAACGTAATCCAGGATGGGTACCTAACGTGAAGAAGACTCATGGTGCATTGAACTGGGCTTCAAATGTTTCCTAATATTACAAATACTCTGTTGTTTATGTGCTTCAAGTTATTGTTGATGCGATAGCTTTGTCTTCATGAACTGGTTTTGCGATATATTTTTTTTCTTTCTTTTTTTTATGGTTCTTGCCAGCGTTTTATATTTATTTCATGATTTGAGCAATAAATTCCTCTGCACAGTGCTGCCTGGGTGTTTATCCCTTGTGTTGACTCTCCAGCGATGTGCTCAAGAACTGCCTGCAAGCCTCTGACTGCAGATCGGCTGCCTGCTCCACACTGCTTCTCTTATGAACAGGCATTCAGCTCCAGTCCCCTCCCCTGTCTCCCTCACTCAATCTCCTCTTTGTTCATTTAAGGTGGAATAGTGAGGTTTACCCTCCGTTCATCAATAAACTAAACAAAATAAAAGCTATTTGGCTAACATATTATTAGAAATAGTGAAGTTATCTGTAGTAAATAAGTACAAGTTTATCACCATGATGTTCTCAGGCTTTCTCTATATCATGTTGCTGAGTTTGAATTCGAAAATAAAAACCTCCATTATACAAAGTGTATTTAAAGTTCAAATGTGCAGTCAGTGTACATTTTTATTTTTCTGCATTTTATGTTGTTATATGCTGAAATATGTACCTACTAAACATACACAATACTTTATATAGTGCAGGTTACCTGACCCCATTACAAGGAGTAATGTATGCAGTGAATCAGTTCTTCTTTAAAAGATTACTATTACTGAATTTACATTATCACATTTAAAAAAAAGTAAAATTTTATTATTTAATTTGCCATCCTTTCCTGTATTCTGGAAATTAAATTTTCTAATTCTCAGACAGAAGTGTGCACTACAGGCTTCACAACCCTAACCCAGCTATAAATATTTGTCCCTAAGTGGTCTAAGCAGAGGGGATAAAGATAAGGAACTGTATAACTGTATAATTTTACTAACAAAATGACATGGGTAGCCTTGTATACTAAATTAACAAATTCAGATTAGCGCCTCCAAATAAGGCAAGTGATTGGTGGAGTTTGGCAATTGAAAAAATATTGCAACAAACAAGAGGCTAATTTGTTTTGAAAATGTTTACACATTGTTGATACGTTATTCAATAGCAATACAAGAGAAATGCCCTTTAAATTTGTTTATTTATTTATTTTTGCATTGCTTTACTACAAGGAGCTATGTGGATGATCATCAGTAATTTCCATTATTAATTTATTTATGATTTTATAAATTATATTCATTATCTCACTAATCATAAACTCTACTCCATATTAAATGTGTAGATATTATAGTATGCAGCAAGAACAAACTAATACCAATATATGTGTAAGAAAGAAAAAAAAACACACAGAGAATTCAAAATTAGTGTCTTATGAGTTCCCTTTCTTAAAAGACATTAAACTCATAGCAAATAACAATTTAAGCACTGGATTGCAGAATATATATATTTTACAATCATTTAACGCTGTCATTTTGTTAGAACAATTGACAATGTTTTACAAATCAAGAGCAGTTTAGGGATACACTTTTTGAAAAAAAAAGCCTGGTGGAATCAATGTCCCTGATCTTTTTTTATACTGTGGCCAGTTAAGTGGACTGTAAAAACCTTTTTATTTTGTATATACATTTTTTAGTTATACAACTCTGTAGTGAACTTTCAATACCTATTTGGCCCCTTTTATGTCATTTGTGTGCAATTTAGCTCTGAAATTGAGCATTTTCAAAATCTCAGAACTTGAAATGCACCCTGTTGACTTCTCAAAGCTAACCCTGCTACATATTATCCCTAACTGGCATTAAATGGTAAAACAGCAAAACAATGCATACTGTACCAACATAATGACAGTGGTTAGCCGTGTTATTTGCAGTCTCAAGCCCGGACTGGATCCTACAACTAAAGCAAATGGTGGGTGGAGTTTGACAATTGAAAAACAATTGCAGCAAACAAGATGTTAATTTGTTTTAAGAAAACATTTAGACTTAGCTTACATGTTATTCAATAGCAACACAACAGAAATGCCATGTAATTACAATGTTTACTGTTACTGTCCCTTTTAAAAAACAGATGTAAAGGAGTCCATGCTCAGAGCTTACCAGTGACTGTAAAATGTTGCTAGGTAAAATAAACTTTCCACATATTTTACATCAATGTAGGAAAATAAATTATTTATATATATTATACTGCTTTTATTCCATTTATTAAAGGGACAAAATGAAACTTTGATGATTCAGACAGAGCATGCAATCTTAAACAGCTTTCCAATTTTCTTCCATTAACAAAATGTGTCGTCTTTTTATATTTACACTTTTTGAGTCACCAGCTCCTACTGAGCATGTGCAAGAATTCCCAGAATATTTGTATAAGCCTTTGTGACTGGTTGATGGCTGTCACATGATACGGGGGAGTGCAAATAGACATAACATTAAAGGACCAGTCAACAGAGTAGATTTGCATAATCAACAAATGCAAGATAACAAGACAATGCCATCAGCCAATCACAAATGCATACACGTACCATGTGACAGCCATCAGCCATTCACAAATGCATACACGCTTATTCTTGCACATGCTAAGTAGGAGCTGGTGACTCAAAAAGTTTAAATATAAAAAAACTGTGCACATTTTGTTAATGGAAGTAAATTGGAAAGTTGTTTAAAATGTCATGCTCTATCTGAATAATGAAAGTTTAATTTTGATCGAGTGTCCCTTTAAAATTTGTCAGAAAAAAATCTACTTCTCATTTGAAGTTCAAACTAAGTGCTATTGCATTGTCTTTTTATCATGCATTTGTTGATTATGCAAATCTACTGTATTTACTGGTTCTTTAAACAATTTATGTGGAGTTTAGTACTTTTTAGTGAAAACAGCATCTTGATATCTTGAACCAATCAAGAACCATTTGAGATGTAAAACGGAGTTGAATTGCAAAAAGAAGATTGTTCTTCCCATTTCATAGAATTCTCCGGACAGTTTGCAAACAATCTCTCATGAGCAGTCTGAGAGTAATCAAGAGGTAATATCCCTGACTCTGAGAACAATATTCAGGATGCCACCTTAAACTTCCTGCTGGACTTTTGATTCCTGCCTACATGTCTACTTCTACTTGCATGTCAACAAATATCAGATTTTCTCTACTTCAGTCACACATTTGCTAGGGGGCTCAAATTTAGTAAGGAAGACCCCTTGGTAATGACACATAACATCACTGGACATTATTCCAGATCTTTAACTCCTAATCTGTACACAGTTCTGGGGGTATGAAACACTAATGTTTAGTTGTACAAATGTATCACTTTTGTTATTAATATTGATGTGAAATGTCACAGCAGAAATAGGGGGGACTTTAGTGTATTACCAAACCCTGTGACAAGGACAGCAAAAATATTGCTCACTTGTTACTCCTCTAGTATATAAAGAAAACTGAAATATTGTTCCTGGGTCTGAATTCAGTCTCCTGTCCAATCTTTCAGAGTGCAAAAATAAGGTTTTATTATAGGTTCAATGCAGTACTATAATAAATTAGAGACTTGCTTGGCAGATAAATATGTATATGAAAACAATGAGCATATTGCATAAAATATATAAAATAATCAGTTAAACAGAACATTTAATGTGCTACTATCTTATATTTGTATAGTTATCAATATATCACACTGTTTTTTTTGTTTCGTTTTTAACTTTGTGTGTTATAAGGAATGGGATCTTTAAACACAAACAGAAATCATAATCTGTAAATCTATCTATCATCTATCTATCTATCTATCTATCTATCTATCTATCTATCATCTATCTAACCTATCCATCTATCTATCTAACCTATCTATCTATCTATCTATCTATCTATCTATCTATCTATCTATCTATCTATCTATCATCTATCTATCATCTATCTATCTATCTATCTATCTATCTATCTATCTATCATCTATCTATTATCTATCTATCTATCTATCTATCATCTATCTATCTAACCTATCTATCTATCTATCTATCTATCTATCTATCTATCTATCATCTATCTATCTATCTATCTATCTATCATCTATCTATCTATCATATATCTATCTATCTATCTATCTATCTATCTATCTATCATCTATCTATCTAACCTATCTATCTATCTATCTATCTATCTATCTATCATCTATCTATCATCTATCTATCTATCTATCTATCTATCTATCTATCTATCTATGTAACCTATCATCTATCTTTCTATCTATCTATCTATCTATCTATCTATCTATCATCTATCTGTCTTCATCTGTCTGTTCTTTAATCGTTCTAGAAGTGTTGCAAGCAATATATCCACACAGCAATGTAATGTATTGCTCTCTTCTTGATTTTTCACTCACAGAAACATTGACCGCCTTGTAGACATTCTATATACTTTATATAAACATGTCATTTGAATTATTTACACATAACTATAGACATTGGATCCAGGGTGAACACAGATGCTCCATGTTCAGAAAGAAAACGCATTTGGATAGGGAGAGGCATCGGGGTATTTTGGTTAAAGGAAGTGGAGTGCCAAGTAGAAAGCACTGGGGGCTATTATGTGGCGTCTGCACCTTAGATTAACAAACTCTGTATTATAATTTTGAATTTAATTAATTCTGCTCTATGCTCCAGGTTGATAGAGAATAAAATATATTTTAAAAATAAAACTATTGTTTTTGAGGATGATAAAGCTAATTTTGCTAAAAAAAAAAGGCTTTGCTTTTATCATCTTATGGCCTTATAACCTTAAAAGTCATAAAATATGTGATAATGTTTATACAGATGATGGTGGGATTGTACATACCAGTGTGGCTTTACATTAACATTTTTTTGTATCTTTGAATGCATTGCCTATTCAAATTCAAATGTATTATAAAATACACTTGAAATCTGCTCAAAATAAAGGCACCCACTTTTTAAAATCATACCAAGCAGCATAAATAACAGGCATAAGTTGTCATCTACACCACATTTTATCAAGTAAATAGATTGCTGCACAGAAAACAATATGTGCTTGCATTTTTCAAAACCTTGCCAGGTGTATTGTAGGTTCATTGAGTGAAATTGCTATTAAAAAAAAACCAAGCGGAACTTTTATGCTCATGCAAACTCACTGTAAAACAAGGTACAAAAGTTCCTTGCTTGCTGGTAAACTCCAATTTAAGCATAGGAAAAAAACCAAACAGCAGAACATCTACGTGTTTTATGGACTTATTCTTCATCTGAGCACGTTGCAACAGCAACTACATAGAACTGATCCATAAAAAGGATCAATTTCACATATTTTCAACAGCTTTTTTTTTTAACAAATCTGATCAAATGACAAATTATACACAGAGGATATTTTGAATTTAGCTATAATTTTGCGCTCTTGTGCAATGCCGCCCCCTGCCCGCACACAGCCAATCATGCACGGGCAGGAGCTGTCAATCTCACGAGTGGGCAGGAGCTGTCAATTGAAATTCACCACCTAAGAGGTGGCAAAGAGGTTAGGGAAGCTTCATAAATGCGGACTGCAGATTCCCTTGTGAGAACCTGCAGTCGTAGGGGGCGAAGCCTTCAATAAATCGACCGCTGCTATATAATTAAGAAGATGTTTGTTGTAAAATCTTCAATACGTGATGCTTAAAACATTAGGAGTTTGGAAAATTTGGAATTGCTTCCCCTTTTCTGTAATTTAGAGCGCCATGAACCCCAGCATTTTTTTATGATTCAGATAGAGCATGCAATTTTAAAAAACTTTTAAATTTACTTATTTTATCAAATCCTATTCATTCTCCTGGTATTGTTTGTTCAAGGAGCAGCAAGACACTACTGGGAGCTAGCTGAACACATCCAGTGACCCAATGAGAAGAGGCATATATGTGCAACCGCCAATCAGCAGCTAGCTCACAGTAGTGCATTGCTGTTCTTGAGCCTACCTAGGTATGATTTCAAACAATGGATATCAAGAGAATGAAGTAAATTTAAATAAATAAAATAATAGAAGTGAATTGGAAATTTGTCACAAATTGTATACTATATCTGAATCATGAAATATAAATTTTGCCTTTACTGTCCATTTAATACTGAAGATTGTGAGCTTCTCCATTCCTTTTAAAAGTGTAGACTCCAGAGTTTTAAATAATTAATATAATCATAAAAAGTAAATTTGAATATTATTCTAAGGTTATAGTTTTTTTTTAATTTGAATACGATTTTATGTAGTATTTAATGTCCCTTTAAATTTTTATGTGTTGCACTAAATTTACCAGTTAAAGGGACACAGAAACCAATTTTTTTCTTTAGTGATTCAGATAGAGCATGCAATTTTAAGCAACTTTCTAATTTACTCCTATTATCAAATTTTCTTCATTCTCTTGGTATCTTTATTTGAAAAAGAAGACATCTAAGCTTTATTTTAGGTTCAGTACTCTGGACAGCACTTTTTTATTGGTGGATGAATTTATCTACCAATCAGCAAGGACAAACCAGGTTGTTCACCAAAAATGGGCCGGCATCTAAACTTACATTCTTGCATTTCAAATAAAAATACCAAGAGAATGAATAACATTTGATAATAGGAGTAAATAAGAAAGTTCAGTGTCCCTTTAACTGTACAGAAATTTCTGTGTACTTAAGAGCACACTTTAGTGTTAAAATATTCCATATTCTCATTATATTTATCCCTGACAGTTTTTGTTTATCTTATTGAAAGTAGCAGTAATGAATTAACTGTATTTCTACACTACATCACAAATGAACATATCTCCAATTGTTGCTGCTTCTGAGCTTTGATCTGCTCACAGTTTATCCCTCTATTTCTTTATCATTGACTCTGCACGCTTCCAACCACTGGAATTTTTCCATGTTAAACTCACCCTGTTGAATTCCCTTCTTCCATCTCTCAGACATTACCACAAGTTTCATAACTTTAAAGGGACAGTCTACTTGAAAATTGTTATTGTTTAAAAAGAAAGATAGATAATCCCTTTATTACCCATTCCCCAGTTTTGCATAACTAACATTGGTATATTAATATACTTTTCAGCCCCCCTTTATGTTTTGCTTAAAGGGACATGAAGCTAGAAGTATTTTTATTCAAGTATATCATAGAGAACTATTTAAACATAGTAAAAAAAAGCTGTTGTATGACTAAGGCTAATTTAAAGTTGTTGATGTTAATACTAACAGGAAGTGAATGTGTGTGCACATGTACCTCGTGGGACAGATATTCATTGGCTGATTAGAAAGCATTGAACAGCTCTATAAGTCAGCAGTGACGTGCCCCACAAGCATAAAAATATATATTTTACAATATCTTCCTCTAGAGGCACTCAGGCACCAAAATGGCTAATAGGTTTTCATGTTGGAGTTTTAGGAATAAAAAAATAATAATGTTCGCTATAAAAATTCACTATACTGTTTGTTAATGTCCCTTATAGAATCCCTAGCTGCATTGTGTTTTTCCCATTCATTGTGAATTTTTTGTGCTGATATATTTTGCCTAAGCAATGTACACCAGGATAGGAGATGTGCATCTTTTTAGTTGAATTTGTATCAGTAAGATAATCTGGTTGGCAATAGACAAGCTACAGTCTGTGCTTAATTCATTAAACAGTTCTACACACACACCACACAAACACAACACACATGCACCACACACAAGCTACACTATACACACCTACACACAAACCTGCACACACATACAGTACACAAGCCCACCACACAAGTGCACAGTACACCACAGGCACATACACAATACTTAACCAGTGCATTAAAGGGCCAATATACACTCATATTTTCTTTGCATAAATGTTTTGTAGATGATCTATTTATAAAGCCCATAACGTTTGTTTTTTTAAAAAAATGTATAATTTTGCTTATTTTTAAATAATATTGCTCTGATTTTCAGACTCCTAACCAAGCCCCAAAGTTTTATTTGAATACTGTCAGCTACCTTCTCCAGCTCTCCTGTTTGTGTAAAGGGTCTTTTCATATGCAAAAGAAGGGGGAGGGGGGAGTGTCTTATTTGCCACTTGCAGTGGGCTTTCCCGCTGCCTTTTCAACAGAGCTAAACTGAAAGCTTCTAAGTAAGTTTTTAAACAGTTTTATACTGGATTTTTATATCAGTATCTGTGCATCTTATTCTTTATAGTAGTGTCTATTACATGCAGTTATATGAAAATGAGTGTATACTGTCCCTTTAACACACCACAGAAAAGCTGCACTACACACACGCACAACATATACACATCGGGCTTGTGCACATATATACATTTGGAGGGTCATAGTAGTCAAAAAAGGATGTGCTCTAATCCGTTAGCGCATGTAATTTTCAGACTTTCAAGCGTGCACTACATAGGGGTTAAACACACAGTAGAAGTACTGCATGGGAAGAAACCACTGCTGATCCATCAGCAGCGCTAGTCACATGACCCTGCTGTGTAACTATTGCTGCTAAATGGATTTCTACTCTATGTTCCAGATTAAAAAAGAATAAAAATATATTTACATGCTGATAACCCCAAGGAAGTTTGGGTGCAATACACACTGTTATTTATATACATATTAAACTATAGGCAAAATGTATCATATTTGCAGGGAAATAGATTTGCAAGCAGAGAACCTGTCTGCCTGCAATCTCCACTTGCAATGCTGCACCATGTAGCCAAATTTAACATTGCACATATATATATGTATTACACAAACACACAAACACACACACGCATCCCATGCCACTAGCAATATTAACACCACACAGACAGCTGCATTTGCTCAGACAGTTAATCCCAAATCAACCTGGGTGTAAAGCCTATGGGAAAAAGTCTGTCTAGGAAGATTACATAGGCCTGTGTCACCCTTGTTTGTGTCTGAGTTTGGTTAAAAGCTAGCAAGTGTGGCTGTAAGTTAGGGACCCAGGGAGGAAGAAATCATAAAGTGGCCCTGGTCCAGATTCTGTTTTAGAAATACACAATGTCATATTGTTGTTTATTCTTGAACAAAAGGTACAAAAATGACATGTACACACCAACCCTGTGTGGATTAGTTACAATAACACACTTCATGTTGCCTATTTCTAGGGAGACTAGCATGGAATGGATCACAATCTAATGCTTTACTACAAAAATAAAAAGGACTGGAGGGACAGGCCAACAAAACAAAGAAAATAATGCTGCCAGGACTGAATTTAAATGTGCATTTATTCAAAATGACTGTATATTCCAGCACACCCAAAAGAAGTTTCTCCATAGCAATCTCTTTATTTCTATATTTCTTATCTACATGAACGGCCTGCTGCTAAAATACCCAATGACTGGCAACCCTATTGTACCTTGAGAAGATGGCAGATTAATAATGGTCATAATATTTAAAATAGTCATTACGTTTGCTATAACAGCTTGAGATTATTTATATCAATATTATAGCTGCCTGGTTAAAAAAAAAAAAAGAAGTTTCTGTTTGAACTTTAGAACAAAAAAAAGTATTGTGTTAATAGAAGAGAAATATGTCATATTTTTTGTATTTGTGCTTAAAATATTCAAGTACTTTGCACTTGATAATAACCCTAAGGCAAGCATATGGTATTCTTACCAAAATATTGGAAACTTGGATTCAAATTCATTTTTTAAAATACAGGTGGCCCTCGTTTTACAATGGTTCAATTTACACCGTTTCAGAATAACAACCTTTTTTCCAGTCATGTGACTGCTATTGAAAAGCATTGAGAAGCAGTGCATTTATTAAAATAGCCAGTAGGTGGATCTGTCCGCTTGTGTTGCAGCAAAGCCAAGCAAGCTGAAATTAATCAGTTTAACCAGACCTGAGCTATCAAGCAGATTTCAAAGGAACAAGATCTTCCTGTCTATAAATCAGTCCAGATTGGAATGCATAAAAAGAACTGTTTGCAGAAAAATGTAAGTGAAGTCTGTGTTGTGATTATTTTATTAGGTTTATAATGCTGTTTAGCAAATGTTTTTGTTCATTTAACTTAGTTTAATTATATATTCTGTGTTGTGTGTTTTTTTATTAGTTTTATAATGCTGTTTAGCATTTAAAGTCTTCATTTCAAAGCTTTAAAAATAATGTATTAGGTGTTACTTATGACAATTTTGAGAGGGGCCTGGAACCTATCTCCCTCACTTCCCATTGACTTACATTATAAACTGGGATTCAATTTACAATGGTTTCGATTTATAACCATTCCTTCTGGAACCTAACCCCGGCGTAAACTGAGGGCTACCTGTGCACATTTAGATACATATATTTAGTTATAGAGATTATACTTATAGCATTAAAAAATACATATATTGAGAAAGACTGAGCAAAGAGCCATGCAATGTATTTATATACATAGATGCCAGAAGAAAAAAAAAAATCTTATTCAAGTGATTTCTTATATACACCACTTTATTTAGTTTGAACTGTGCAGCAACTATGTTAATCCACCTTAAATGAACAAAGAAGAAAGGCAGTGAAAGAAAAGGAGGGGTTTGGAGCCGAATGCTGGTGCAGGGAGATATAGGGATACAGGAACAGATTAGGATACAAAATCTGGCATAACACTACATCCCAAAATGTATATATATCAACTATTATTCTATTCTTTACATAAAAAAATAACTATTTTGGTAACTGTGCTTATTTTACAGGAGATGGTTTAGTCTGACGTCCAGTATAAACATGTTTACAAAATAATCTATTTACATTTCTCTAGTAAGGGTCGTGTTTGACAATTTCCCATTCCATAGGAATGGCCTTGCAATCACTTATCTTTTAATGTTATGATTTTGTAAATGCAACAGTGATAGATAAAAGAAATCAGCAATTTTGTAGCTACCTAGGAGTTTAAATAATAAGATAACATCTGAGATACAGACTAAAATTATATAAAATAATAATTTGCAATGACCCTGTAGTTAGCTGTTCTCATACTTCAAAATCCCCTAATGGAAAATTAAAAATAGAGATCATTCTTATTATAACTATAAACAACATGTTCCTCAGGGACATCCCTAAACATAGATGCTGATCTTTCTTCCCATGACGTGCTGTAACAGTTTCTTTATAGTAATATCAAATTGTTTTTCTTCCTGGTAACTCACATACGTGTGCTATATCAACTCTCATGATAGTTTCTTTAGAGAGAATAGAAAAAAAATAAGGTAAACTAATACTTTTGTTTGTTCTAATAAGTCTGGGTTATTCTTTGCCTTCGTTAGCGGGTTTCACCTGTGTGAGCAAAACAACCAGAAGAATAATGTAATATCAAAAGGCTTTGTGAGATGGAAAAAAAAGGTCCTGCCTAGATTGTCTCTTGAATTATCTACTAATATCGCAGGTATTGAATTGTTGGTTTAGGTTAGGTTTATTTTATGGTTAGGCTGGTTTACATTATATTTAGTTTGTTAGGATTAGTAAGGGTTTAGTAATGGTTAGGTTAGAATTATGTTATAATTAAATTAGGATTAGTTTTTAGTTAGGTTAAGATTTGGTGAGGATTATGATAAATTTGTGTTAGGTATATAGTAAAAGTAGACTAGGACTACATTAAGATTGGGTTAAAGTTAGATTGGGTTTAGATCAGTGTTAGATTTGTATTAGTTTAGGGTTTGGTTATTATAAGGATATGATCATAAGGATTATGATTAGGTTAGGATTATATTAGGGTTAGGTTAAAGTCAGATTAGGACTAGAATAGGGTTACACTAAAGTTAAGTTAGAGTTAGGCTAGGAGTAGGTTAAGATTAGGTTAGGGTTAATATACGATTAGGTTAGGATTAGGTTAAGATTAGGTTAGGGTTAGTATAGGACTAGGTTAGAATTATGCTAGGATTTGGTTAGGTTTAAGTTAAAATTAGGGTTATGTAAGGGTTAGGTTAGGATTAGGGTTTGGAATGGGTTAGGGTTGCCCTAAAGTTAGGCTAGGATTAGGTTAAGGTTAGGTTAAAGTCGGGTTATGGTAAAGTTAGGCTTTGATCAGGGGTATTTTAGGATTTGGTCATGGTTAAATTAGTCTTAGATCAGGATTATGTAAGAATGTTGCATGATGTACAGACTGGCTGCTATGGGCAGCCCCAGCACTTGGGCCCTAGTGCCACTGAACCTGCTGCAACAATGGTTGTTCCACCCCTGAATACTGTCACAAATTGCGAGCTTAATCCTACTGTCCATTCTCAATCTCTTTATTTTAACTGTTGTTTCCAGGTAGCACTTTCAGATACCTGAGACCACCCAAAATGCTCAAACCTAACCCTAGAATATCTGAACTCCTTCCTTATTGAAAAAAATGCTTTAAACTGTCAGAACTGCTACATTAGAATTAACCCCTTGGAGGTCAGAGAGGATTGAAACCTAGTGTTGCATCTGTGCAATATTTACATTTTGAACTGGATAGAGCTGTTATGCCATGTTCCAATTTCATAAAAAAACTATGATAGTGCATTTGTTTATTTATGTTTTTATCCTAATGCATGTGCAAAATTTCCCAGTGATAGTTCATACCCTTTTTATAAAGTGTGCTAAGAAAATGTCGGCCACATTAAAATTCCCTTTTGAACCTTTTTTTAACTATTCACTTGTAATACCAAATTGTGTGCTATTCATAGAGCAGGACTGCAACAAAGATAACACACCCTGCATTATTGGTTGAGCTCCACTTGTAATCTAGACCTAAATAAGTAAAGAAACAAGATTACTTTACAGTCACTTCTAGTAAAGGGCCCTTTTTACTATTACGGTACTTAGTTTGGTATATTAAATAATGTATCCACGTGTTGTATTTTTAACTGCATTGGTAATATGTAAAAAATAAGGTCTTAAAGGGGCAGTAAACCTAGAAAATAATGTTATATAAATATGCACATAGTGCAGAATTATATAACATTAGCTTACTGCCATGTTTCTAAAGCAAAGGGTTATAGAGATATTTTGCAACGAAAAAACAGAACGCCGCTCCTGGCTCTACTGAGCGGGTCTGTTTTCTTCTCCCAAGCGCATCTGAGCACACTGTCTAATCACAGCCGGGCCGATCGCGCTATTAAACTCAATGTAGCAGTCCAGAGCGGGAGCGAACTACATTATATTTAATAGAGCAATCAGGCACGCTGTGACTTAGGAGAAGAAAACAGACCCGTTCAGTAGAGCCAGGAGCGGCGTTCTGTTTTCGTTGCAAAATATCTATATAACCCTTTGCTTTAGAAACATGGCGGTAAGCTAATGTTATATAATTCTGCACTATGTGCAGAATTATATAACATTATTTGCTAGGTTTACTGCCCCTTTAAGTACCATTCTAGTAAAAAAAAATACAATGTGTAATTGCTGCTGCTGATTGGGTTTCCACAGTTCTATGCGGCTCCTGAGCAGTAGCTTAACTATGTGTTTAACCCATTTGTAGGGATCATACACATAGAGTTGCAGGGTCGCTCTTGATAAAATGACATTCTCTAACAAATTAGAGCATAAAAAGGAAATTTAAACATTTGCTTAATAAAGGAAATCACGCAATCATCAATGAGATTATGTGATTTCAAGACCAGGATCATGGAGATCAAGGCCAGGATCATGGAGAACTGTTTACACTGCTAGGCACGCCCCGGTCCAATTTTTCATTCCTGGAAAGAATGAGGCTGCAGGATGCCAAATAAGTGTGTTTACATGTGTATATATGTCTGTAAATACATTTATACACATATAAAAACATATGCACACACATATAAACATACATATATACATATTTAGACATGTATTTGTATGTATCTCTATGTTAAAGCTCTTTGAAGTCCTTTTTTTCCTATTACCTGAGACCTCATATTTTTGAGCCCTTATAACTTTTTATTGCAATTTTTTAAAAAATTTTTTTTTAAATTATAGTGTTATTATGAATGTAACTGTACTTTTAAATGTATTTTTAACGTTTTTGTGCAACTTTTTATTCAAGCTATGAGGTCACGCTAACTCAGCGCACGTTAAATTAATTTGCGCTCTAGTGAACATGTTTAATTTCAACTTGTAATACAGGCGCTACTTCCGAAAACGCACAAACAGGCAATATAAGCCTGGTATCCCTGTTAGCGCGCCACTCGTTATCTGGCCCTATATTAGTATAATAATGCAATACTCTAATGAATTAGATCATGTTATTTTTTCTTAAACATGTCAGTTTAGCACTCGAGTTATAGTCGATTTTGTTTAAAAGATATTGCTTTTGGATTTTGGAGCATCCCGACTGTCAAAGTCATAAATTATTGATTGACAGGGCTGTGTCATTCATTCCAAGGAGGGTTTCTCTTGCAATTAGGTGAATGAGAAACATCTCTGAGTGAAATCTGCCACGCCTGAGTGACTGTGTAACTGATTAGACATTAGTATTCTACTCGCTTGCTCATTCCATAATACAATTGAACTGCCATACTTTAATGGTGAAAGGAGAACTCCTATCCATTTTGTGGGCTAAGCAGCAGAGTGCAATAAACATGTACAAATTTTTATTGGAGCAAATGGGCTGTGTCAACTAGAGGCTTTATAACACCTCTGAAGTAGCAGTGACAGCTTTGCTGGGTCTTAAGATTCATTCACACTAAAATACTAGTGCATCAATTTCTCTGGATATGGTGGGAAATTAGTAACATGATCACATATCATACCTTGACTCTTTTAGAATGTTACTGTTATTTTAAACTTGTAGGATAAAGCTAGAATAATAGCTGAGAATAGAAAATGTAGTATAGAAAAAAATATAAATGTTTTACTCTTGCCAAAAGAATCCCATTTTATAATCATTTATATAATATTTCATTATAGAGCAGACATTAAATGAATTTGTAAATCATTTAAAGTTATATCAATGGGCAAAAAGAAAATGTTGTGTTGCATTTTATTTTAGCACTATTGCTTGTATATAATTGTGTGTTTGACCCCTGCAAAGTAATCTCAAAGTTAAATCTCAAAAACAAAAAAAACTATTGGGAGCTAACTGAACACATCTGTTGAGCCAATGACAACAGGCATACGTAATTAGCCACCAATTTTTACTAGCTCACAATAATACATTGCTGCTCCCGAACCTATCCAGGTATGCTTTTAAACCAAGGATACAAAGAGAAAGTAAATTATATAATAAAAGTACATTGAAAAGCCTCTTAAAATGACATGCTCTATCTCAGTGTTTTTCAACCAGTGTGCCGTGGCACACTAGTGTGCCGTGAGAGATCCTCAGGTGTGCCACGGCAGACTGACAACAGTGTGACATATTTTTTAAACTTTGCTTGTTTTTTACTCCCAGTGCAGGGGTAGTTTGTAGGAGGCATGGCATAACAGCACAATACATACAGTATGTGTGTGTTTGTGTGTATGTGTATATATATATGCTGTATTAGGCTAAAATGTGTGATTTTTTTAAATTTTGGGATGGTGGTGTGCCACAGGATTTTTTAATGTAAAAAAGTGTGCCACGGCAAAAAAAAGGTTAAAAATCACTGCTCTATCTGAACCATGAACGTTTTATTTTAACTTATTGATAATAATAAAATACTCTAAATTAAATACTTAGGGGTTAAACACATAATTTATATTGTTTCTCTGGAGAGGACAAGGACAGTGAGCAGCTTATGCAGATAAATACCAATCACGTGTCCTGCTCAAAGAGCATGAGTCTATCTATGTGTTTAACCCCCATGAAGGGGTCAAACCAACAACCATTTTATAATTACATTAGAAAATGATTTATAGTTTATTTTGCAGTGTGCTGTGGAAGAAGGTACTAGATAATTCCCTGCAATTTCATCTGATAAAGCTATTCTGCTGTTTCATGAGAGACTTTCCTTAAGCTGTTGAGGAATTTAGTGAAATACACTGAATACTGAATAATCAATTTTTACTGGATCACATTAGTAATTTCTAGAGAAGACTTCTACCTTGCACAGATTTCATTCTGCCATGCTGCAAATGATTTGTAATGCACCGCAGTCTCATTAGCACCATTTATAGATTAATATGAATATATTTTGTCATCTGGGCATTGATACTATGTTATTTGGCAAGTTCTATTAACACTTGTGATAGCATTTTATGGTAGCATTATCACAATTAGGAATCTTAATAGCATCTTTTTTTTAAAGCTGATGGATTACATCGACAGAAAGGAAAGGTCCATGCAAAAATCACAAACTGCTAGATAACATAATAGGTCAAGGATATCATAGTTCTAACAAAAGTGATATTAAAGGGACATCATACATTAGATTTGTCTTTGCATAAATGTTTTGTAGATTATCCATTTATATAGCCCATCTCTGTGTGTTTCTGTAAACATGTATAGTTTTGCTTATTTTTAAATAACATTGTGCTTATTTTCAGACTCCTAACCAAGCCCAAAGTTTTAGATGTATACTAATGTATACTGACTTCAGACTGTTTCTGTTTGTATAATGGGTCTTTTCATATGCAGGGATGGGGGGAGGTTCTGCTATCAGCCCCTTTCAGTGGGTGTCCCAGGCTTATCTCATTAACAATGAGAAATTGGGAGCTTCTAAGTAAGTTTTTAAAAAGGTTTTACACTGGATTTTTATATCAATATCTGTGCATATTATTCTTTATAGTAGTGTATATTACATGCAGTTAAATGAAAATTGATGTATACAGCCCATTTAATATATATAGCACAAGCAGGGTTAGATGGAGATTGAATTCCATCTTTGTAAAACAAATATCTTGTGCTAGCCATCAAGATAATAATAAAAACAGATTCAACAAATCTTGACATTATGGAAAATGCCTGTTTTCATATATTACAACCATTCATTCATGCTTACCGAAACTCCTGTATATACTTTTAAATTCATAAACCCATAAAGACATTTCTGGATATTTACACACCCTTTCATATCCACACCTATTTGACCTTTTTCATGCAATAAAATTACAAACCCATAATATTAATAATAATAATAATAATAATGATAATAATATGATTTGCCAACATGACACATTAAAGAATAATATCCTGTTGAATCTGTACAAAAAAAGTTAATTTTTTTCTGGTTCCTGAAATTCTTTACAACATTTTTTAAAAAGTAAGAGCTCGCTTCCACTGAGCCGTTAAAAATGGAGCCGTAAGCTACCGAAGACGCCGACAGCTAAAAGTAAGTTAAGGCTCCATTTTAGTACCAGGTTTCTATTGAAAAGGTTACCACTTTGCAAGTGGTCGCTCTTTTCGTGTAGGTGTAAGTTAGTGTTGTGTTAACGCTTCCACCCGATGCCCGATTTCTAAAACATTAATAGGTTACTATGGTAACCCGACCTTACACTACACTCGATCGCATATATAGTGCCGCATACAAGTGTGGCGACGTATATTTTACCCGTCGCTCACTGTTAAAATAAAATCAAACATCTAACACATGCGCAATATCTACCTCTCAACCGCAACACCCCCCGCAATAACTAATGTATTAACCCCTAATCCGCAATGCCCCCACATCGCAAAGCATTATTATTAACCCCATTCCGCTATCCCCCACAACACAATCTAGCTATTTAAACTATTAACCCCTAATCCGCCAATAACCCACATCACAATTAACCTAATAAATCTATTAACCCCTAAACCACCAATAACCCACATCGCAATTAACTAATCACTAAGCCCCCTAACCTAACACCCCCTAAATTAACCCCATCACATAAATTAAAATAATCCTAAATTACAATTACAATAAAAACACTAAAATTACTTTAAAAATAAAAAAAATAAGTTTAAATTAAGCTAAAATTACAGAAAATAAAAAAGTCTAACATTACATAAAATAATAAACAAGATTATCAAAAATGAAAAAATTAAACCTAATCCCTATGAAAGTAATAAAGCCCCCCAAAATAAAAAAAACCCTAATCTAATACTAAACTACCAATAGCCCTTAAAAGTAAAATCTCCCACCCACCAAATCCCCCAAAATAAAAAACCTAAAACTAAAAAATCCTAAACTACCCATTGCCCCTAAAGGGGCATTTGTATGGGCATTGCCCTTAAAAGGGCATTCAGCTCTTTTACTGTTCTTAAAAGGGCATTCAGCCCTAATCTAAAAAATAAAAAAATATTTTTTTTTATAAAAAGCCTAACTCTAACCCCCAGATAGGTACTCACGGTTCCGGAAGTCCAGTGGTGAAGTCTTCTTCCAATCGACGATCGGTTCCTGAAGTCCGGCGACAAAGTCTTCTTTAAAGCGGCAACCTCTTCTGTCTTCATCCTTGGACAGCGGAACTGAAGACCGGCGACCGCGGAACTGAAGACCAGAGACCACGGAACCATGGAGTGTGGAGGATCCTCTTTGTATGATCGCCGCCATAAGTAAGGTACGCAATTAAACATGGTGTCCCTTGCATTCCTATTAGCTGATTTAATTCTTCAAATTCAAATCAGCCAATAGGATTTCAGTATCTCTCATCCTATTGGCTGATTTGAATTTGAAGAATCAAATCAGCCAGTAGGAATGCAAGGGATGCCATATTTAATTGCGTACCTTAAATTCACTATTCATGTACGGCGGCGATCATACGAAGAGGATCCTCCACGCTCAATGGTTCCGCGGTCACCAGTCTTCAGTTCCGCGGTTGTCGATCTTCAGTTCCACGGTCCAGTAAGAAGATAGAAGAGGTCGCCGCTTGGAAGAAGACTTCACCGATGAACTTCAGGAATCGTGAGTACCTATCTGGGGGTTAGAGTTAGGCTTTTTTTTTTTTTTTTTTTTTTTTTTTTTTTAGATTAGGAATTTCTGGGCAGACTTAATAGAGCTGAATGCCCTTTTAAGGGCAATGCCCATACAAATGCCCCTTTAGGGGCAATGGGTAGTTTAGGATTTTTTAGTGTTAGGTTTTTTTATTTTGGGGGTTTTGGTGGTTGGGGGTTTTACTGTTAGAGGGGAGTATTTTTTTTAAGGAAAATAGCTGTTTAACTTAGGGCAATGCCCTACAAAAGGCAATTTTAAGGGCTATTGGTAGTTTAGTATTAGATTAGGGGGTGTTTTTATTTTGTGGATCTTTTTTTTTCATAGGGATTAGGTTTAATTTTTTTATTTCTGATAATCTTGTTTATTATTTTATGCAATGTTAGACTTTTTTATTTTCTGTAATTTTAGCTTAATTTAAACTTATTTTTTTATTTTTAAAGTAATGTTAGGTATTTTATTGTAATTTAGGATTATTTTAATATATGTTATCTTGTTTATTTATGGGGTGTTAGGTTAGGGGGCTTAGCAATTAGTTAATTGCGATGTGGGTTATTGGCGGTTTAGGGGTTAATAGATTTATTAGGTTAATTGCGATGTGGGTTATTGACAGATTAGGGGTTAATAGTTTAAATAGCTAGATTGCATTGTGGGGGGTGGCATATTAGGGGTTAATACATTTAATAGATAGTTTGCGTTGTGGTGGCATTGCGGATTAGGGGTTAATAGCTTAAATAGGTAGTTTGCGTTGTTGGGCATGGCGGTTTAGAGGTTAATAGATTTATTATAGCCAGAGTCCGGTTGCCGAAATTGGGTTATAACGGGCCGTTGGAAGCAATGGATAAATGATATTGCTTCCGACAGCATATTTATCTGTTTTTCGAGTGCACGCAAGCGGTATTACGGTTCAATAGAAGCGAGCCCTAAATTGGAAACGTTGGATGGGATCTGTTCAATATGGGTGCTTCATTTCAGTCAAAAGTCACAATTTCCACACAAAATAAAAAAATAATAATAATCTCATAGCAGTGTTAGTTACTATACTAGTAAGGCAATAATTTTTTTGTAGCAAAACCAATTCCAAACAACATAGCAGTCGGTTGTAACAGGTGACTTTCAATTAACTTACCTTTAGCAAATAGTCCACTGGAATTTTATTTTCAAGTCACCTATTTTACCTGACTGTCAAAATTATTTTGTTATGTATAAGACTATAGATTATATGGAGTAGTGCTGAATTGTTCATGATTTTGCAGTAATCTTTAAATTTCTCATTGAAAAGTAAGGTTATTGTTAAAAAATGCAGAATGTTAAAGAGCTATTTGCTCTTTATTATGTTTTACAATTAGTTTTATCTATTAAGCATTTCTTTAAAATCTGTGTTCAACATTGAAATTAATTAAAAAAGACTTGGGAAGTAAAAACATTTCAGAATAATAACAAATGCAATACAATGTGTACATTAGTGTAAAAGTATCTAGGAAAATTAATTCACAGGACAGCAGTTGCATTATTGATTGTGCTTAGAGTTAGGGTCATGTATGATACAAGGATCAGGAAAAAGTTGAAAGAATGGAAGGAGGATAAATAAAGTATAGACACATTCAGGAACTATGACAGATACTGGGACTATAAACCAGAGCAGAATAAATGAAGAGACAAACACACACTCCAGCATCAATTGCTGCCAAAATGTAATGGTAATATCTTGCATTGAGCAGAAAAAAATGGCTCATATTTTGAGAACAAGAATGTGCTTTTAAAGAAAAGGTACTATAAATATTAGAAGTTAAAACTGTGAATAAACATCAGCTGTGACAAGTGTTTATGAGCACAGTTATTTTATATAACAATGTGTTCAATCTCAAACCTTTACAAAGTTTAACTAATGATCTTTCTACAAAATTCACCATTAAAGTGTATGGGGATTTTTTTTTATTTTTTTTTATAGATAAGTAATTTAATAAGCTTTTTTAAAGGATTGTGATCAACCTGAATGGATTAACTGGTATAACACATTCAACTATAAGGTTGCTATTTAAATAAATAACTAGATATGGTAATAACCACACATTAAATTTGAATAACTATCATAGTTAAATTACTTGGGATATGCTTGCAGCTAGGTCATGCAAGCACCACTCCTGAGCCTGTAAATCTCTCTAATTTATCTCAGTTGGTTGGTAATGGTAATTCTGATTTCTCTAAGTCAGTCTCTCTCTCCCAGTTTTCATAATGTTTTCTACTGGTGTTTGCCTCTTGCACCACTTCTACCTGCCCTGTGCTACCTATTGTCTTTTGGCCTTTGGCTATGTGGACTCTGTTTACTCATTTAATTCTGGTACTTGTTCTGGACTGACCTTCTGGTGACAACATCTGGCTTGCATTTCTGTACTTGAATCTTCCTGACTCTTTGCTTGTCAGGCAAATGTTTAGGATACTCAGATATCCCTGTAAACAAAAGGCTGTGTGAGTAAAGGACCACAACTGCAGCATAAATGTGATGTTGAGTGGTGTGGAATGATTCTGCAGTGGTAACTTGGAGGCAGCATATGAAGCAGTATCAAGCAGTACACAACACATTTAATATATGGTTCAGATAGTCAGCAGCTGAGACAGGTGAGTTTTTAGCTCTACCCAGTACTGTACCTCTGTACCAGAAATAAAGTAAAATAGCAATTGCCAAAACATCTAAGTAGAAGTAGGTAAAAACCAAACATCTGTTTAAACAGGATAAGTGAGGTATAAGAGCCTAACTAATAATAATTGTGCGTAGGAGCGTTTAAGTAATATACCAAACTGTTCTAGTTAAATGTGGGGTAAACGGAATAACAGTTTAGTACTCAGTGGAAGTTTGTGCCATATTTGATATTAAGGTGACTTACCGAGATAAGCGCAAAGTAAGGTCACTAGTAAAGTAGTTCACTTTGTTTGAGCAGCGTCAGGAAGTCCTGTTTGTTTGTTTGCAGCGAGTACACGGAGCGCTCCGGTCTCAGTAAGGGGCGAGACTCTTGCGCGTGACGTCACCGCTTGTTCCGTGAGAGGCGTAGTTGTTGTGAGCACAGGCAGGCTGGGCTTGTAATCCACAGGAGCGGTTGAGGTAACGAGTCAAGCTTGAGAGAGAAATAATCAAGCACTGAGTAATAGGGAAATAAGTGGGAGGTGTATTTGCAATAGTTGAAGAACAATCTATGCAAAAGATAAGGTGGAGAAGCAGGCTAAGGCTGAATATGACAGGACCCCCTCCTCAAAGATCAACTCCGGTGATCAGGAGCTGGTCGATCAGGGAACCTGTTATGAAACCTGTGGACCAGACGTGGGGCCGATAGGTTGGCGGCCGGTTCCCATGAGTCCTCAGAATCTGGATAGCCCTTCCAATGGACGAGGTATTGAAGTTGACCCTGGAAATGACGGGAATCCAATACATCCTGCACTTCATATTGCTGGGAGGTATCAGGGAGTAGAGGAATAACAGGATCTGATAGAGAATGGTCCCGTAGTGCCCTGTATGGCTTCAGAAGAGATACGTGAAAAGTGGGATGTGATTTCATGGTTGAGGGCAAAGCGAGAGTGACAGCATTAGGATTGATTATCTTGACAATAGGAAAAGGTCCGATGTAGTTAGAGGTAAGTTTCTTGGATGGTACTGATAGATGTAGGTTACGGGTTGACAACCAGACATAATCACCAACAGAATATAAAGGAGTGGGTACTCGTTTCTTGTCATATTGGACTTTGTAACGAGATTTAGCTATATCGATATTCTGTTTCACCAAGGTGAAGGTATCTGATATGGTGTTGATGAGTTCATTCACGACCCGACAAGAAGCTGAGCATGAGGAGTTCCATTCAAAAGTGGGGTGGAAACCGTAGTTAATGAAAAATGGTGTGTACTTAGTGGAAGAGTGGCTAGCATTGTTAAAGGCAAATTCTGCATAAGGCAGGAGTTGGGCCCAATCGTCCTGGCGAGCTGAGATGAAACACCTCAGATACTGTTCTAACCATTGGTTGGTTCTCTCGGTTTGCCCGTTGGTTTGGGGATGGAAGGATGTACTGAGACGTCTTGTGATGTTCAATGTCTCACAAAGCTGTTTCCAAAATTTGCTAGTAAACTGGGTGCCTCTATCAGAAGTGATGGTATGAGGAAGTCCATGAAGTTTGAATACATGGTTGAACATCAGTGTAATGGTTTCAGAGGTGGTTGGAAGTTTATGGAAGGGCACGAAATGAGCCATTTTGCTGAATAGGTCAACCACCACTAGTATGGTGTTGTACTTATGTGAGTCAGGAAGATCGACTATAAAATCAATAGCTATGTCAGTCCAAGGTCTCTCAGGGGTAGGAAGAGGAATGAGATAACCACTTGGATGGGATTTCCCAGTTTTAGTGATTACACAAGTCTTACAAGTTTGTACGTAATCCGCAGTGTCTGGGAGTAGCGTGGGCCACCAGAAATATCTTTGTACCAGGTCTTGGGTCTTATTGATACCCAAATGTCCTGCTAGGCGGGAGTCGTGTAACGTTTGTAGAACAGTTGGTCTGAGAGATGGTGGTACATAAATACGTTCTTGGTAGTAATATAATCCATCATCGTGTTGGGTCAAAATATGTAGAGGTTTCTGGAGATCTGCACTCTGTTCTGAGAGGAAGTGGGTTTTTTGGTCAGCTGTTAACGCTAGAAACCTGTCTGTTGGAATTAGTGATGACTCTGTCAGGGGAGTTAAGGGATCCACCAATTGTCTGGAAAGGGCATCAGCTTTCTTATTTTTGTTAGCGGGTCTGTATGTAATGAGATAATTGAATCTTGCTAAGAATAAGTTCCACCGTACTTGTCGGGAACTAAGAGTACGATTTGATTTGAGATACTCCAAATTCTTATGATCGGTATAGATCAATATAGGAAGGGTGGTTCCTTCGAGGAGATGTCTCCATTGCTCTAAGGAGCTTTTGATGGCCAGTAGTTCCTTGTCACCTATGGGATAGTTAACCTCAGCAGTATTGAGTAAGCATGAGTAGTAGGCTACTGGATGTAGTGGATCAGTTGGAGAGATCCTTTGTGAAAGGATGGCACCCAATGCATATTTGGAGGCATCTACTTCTAACACGTATTGCAGGCTAGGATCGGGGAAACGAAGTATTGGTGCTGTTGTGAAGGTTACCTTCAAGAAGTCAAAAATCCTCTGTAGCTCGTTTGTCCAAATGAAGGATCTAGACGATTTTGTAAGATTTGTTAGAGGTCGGCTCAACTCAGCGAAGTTCTTGATGAATTTCCTATAGAAGTTAGAGAAACCCATAAATCTCTGAATCTCCCTTTTACTCTTTGGAACTGGCCATTCTTGAATCGCTGACACCTTATCGTTCTCCATTTGGATACCGGTAGGAGTAATTCTGTAGCCAAGAAACTTTATTTCCTGGGTATGGAAAGTACATTTTTCTAATTTCACATAAAGGGAATTATCCCTCAGACGTGTCAGGACTAAGGTGACATGTTTGATGTGTTCTTGAAGGGATGTGGAGTATATGAGGATGTCATCCAAATAGATCACCATAAAGAGATCTAAGTAATCTTTGAATGTATCATTAATAAAGTATTGAAAAGTGGCAGGTGCATTGCAAAGACCAAAAGGCATGACTGTGTATTCGAATAAGCCATACCGGGTACGGAAAGCAGTTAGCCACTCATGACCCTCCTTGATACGTACCAGATTATAGGTGCCTCGGAGATCTAATTTGGTGTATATAGAGGCACCCCGTAACCTATCTATAAGCTGGGGAATGAGAGGCAAGGGGTAACGATTTTTTATTGTGCGCTTATTCAATTCTCTATAATCGATTATAGGTCTCAAACTCTGGTCCTTATTCTTTACAAAGAAAATGCCTGCTCCAGCTGGAGAGGTAGATGGGCGAATAAAACCCTTCTGTAAGTTTTCTTTGAGGTATGTTTTGAGATGAGCTAACTCTGGTTCAGATAGAGGAAAAATGTGGCCATATGGTATATCTACCCCTGGTAACAAGTCAATCGGGCAATCATAAACCCTATGTGGGGGTAAATTAGTTGATTCCTTTTTATCAAAAACATCAGTGAATGAGGAGTATTCATTTGGATAAGAATGAGCTGTATCCAACAACAATTGTTCCTGGTGAAGACAGGTATTTGTACAATAGGTTCGAATTGAAGGTGACCTGGGATGTAGACCAAATTATTGTTGGATCGTGCTGCTTAAACCAAGTTATACCTAAAATGACAGGATATATGGGTGAGGGGATTACATCAAAAGTAACAAATTCAGTATGTGAACCTTGTGTAGTGACCCTTAAAGGGATCGTATGATATATGATAGGACCTGATGTAATTTCCTTCCCATCAACAAAGCGCAGGACACTGGGTTTGCTTTTTGTAATGAGTGGTATTTTATTAATAACAGTGAAATGGTGATCAATGTAATTGTGGCTTGCTCCGGAGTCAAGGATTGCATTAGAGTGGAGTCGGTGGTGTTCCCACTGTAACAAAATAGGAAGGGAGCAATGGTTAGACTGTGACTGATTAGCAGACAAACAGAAGTCAGTGGTTAGTTGCTTACCCTTCCTGCGTTGCAGCTGGAGGCATTCTTTAACAGTATGATCTAAGCCCCCACAGTACATGCAAAGATCAAGTTTCTTTCTCCTGAGCTTTTCTTGAGGGGTTAGGGGTCCCCTGATGAATCCCAAGTCCATGGGGGTTTCAGCAGCCCTAGGTGTAGGTTTCAGTGAGTGGGTGATGGGTGGATGTGCTGCTGATTTGGGGTTACTGTCAGTATGAGCTTTTACTGTGCGTCTCTCTCTTATACGTCTGTCCAGAATAATACTAAGTTCAATCAATTTGTCTAGAGTCTCAGGAAGTGGCTGCCTAGCTAGCTCATCCTTGAGAGTTTCAGAGAGTCCCAAACGGAATTGATTCCGGAGGGAGAGGTCATTCCACTGGGTATCAGGGGACCATTTCTTAAACTCTGCAATGTAGTCCTCCACAGGCCTTTTGTGCTACTAGGGCTGCTGGGTCCATAGCAAGGCTTGATTATTACTGTCAGGCAAATGTTTAAGATACTCAGATATCCCTGTAAACAAAAGGCTGTGTGAGTAAAGGACCACAACTGCAGCATAAATGTGATGTTGAGTGGTGTGGAATGATTCTGCAGTGGTAACTTGGAGGCAGCATATGAAGCAGTATCAAGCAGTACACAACACATTTAATATACGGTTCAGATAGTCAGCAGCTGAGACAGGTGAGTTTTTAGCTCTACCCAGTACTGTACCTCTGTACCAGAAATAAAGTAAAATAGCAATTGCCAAAACATCTAAGTAGAAGTAGGTAAAAACCAAACATCTGTTTAAACAGGATAAGTGAGGTATAAGAGCCTAACTAATAATAATTGTGCGTAGGAGCGTTTAAGTAATATACCAAACTGTTCTAGTTAAATGTGGGGTAAACGGAATAACAGTTTAGTACTCAGTGGAAGTTTGTGCCATATTTGATATTAAGGTGACTTACCGAGATAAGCGCAAAGTAAGGTCACTAGTAAAGTAGTTCACTTTGTTTGAGCAGCGTCAGGAAGTCCTGTTTGTTTGCAGCGAGTACACAGAGCGCTCCGGTCTCAGTAAGGGGCGAGACTCTTGCGCGTGACGTCACCGCTTGTTCCGTGAGAGGCGTAGTTGTTGTGAGCACAGGCAGGCTGGGCTTGTAATCCACAGGAGCGGTTGAGGTAACGAGTCAAGCTTGAGAGAGAAATAATCAAGCACTGAGTAATAGAACTTGTGTCAATAAATAGGGAAATAAGTGGGAGGTGTATTTGCAATAGTTGAAGAACAATCTATGCAAAAGATAAGGTGGAGAAGCAGGCTAAGGCTGAATATGACATTGCTATTAGCCTGTTAAACTCATTACTTGGCTTGCTGACCCCAGGCCTATTACACAGAACTGTACCAATCTACCCATTGGTCTTCAGCATTTGGACTCCTTCTTGCTTCAAACTTCCAAGGAAATTCCTAATAAAAGTGTTGTTTCAGGGCACTAATGCCACTTCTTCAGACTCCCAAAACATTCCAAAATAATTATATAAATAGATATAAATTATAGATATAAATTACTCACCAATAACAAAACAGAAATGGGCAATTAAATTCTGATTGGATACATACAATAGTAATTTATCTTAAAAGAATCATCACGTCCATAGAACGTCCTAAGGGTGGAAAGGGAATAAAGGGACAGTCAAGTCCAAAAAAACTTTCATGATTCAAATAGTGCAGTTCATTTTAAATAACTTTCCAATTTACTTTTATCACCAATTTTGCTTTGTTCTTTTGGTATTCTTTTAGTTGAAAGCTAAACCTAGGAGCTTCATATGCTAATTTTATAGACCTTGAAGGTTGCCTCTAATCTAAATGCATTTTGACAGTTTTTTTACCACTAGAGGGCATTAGTTCATATGTTTCATATAGATAACATTGAGCTCATGCACGTGAATTTACCGTGGAGTGAGCACTGATTGGCTAAAATGCAAGTCTGTCAAAATAACTGAAATAAGGTGGCAGTCTGTAGAGGCTTAGATACAAGGTATTCACAGAGGTAAAACGTGTATTATTATAACTGTGTTGGTTATGCAAAACTGGGGAATAGGTAATAAAGGGATTATCTATCTTTTTAAGCAACAAACATTCTGGTGTTGACTGTCCCTTTAAACTGTTAGACCATGAGATGAGATACTTCACAGGGGGAATAGAGTCTACGTGCTTGAATGAGGTTTAGGTGGAAAACTCCCAACTCCCAACCATGGAATGCCCATGAGCAGCCTATTCTTCGCCTCTGAGATGCCTCTTATTCTATCCAGCAATACTACTTTACCCTAATAAAACAATTATGTGAATATTTTACAAGGTCACATTTTATATGCACAAAATATCAATGCGGTACCTTGCACAACTATATATGTTAATGGAAAAGCTCGCCCACTAATGAAACGCTGGGAAAGATAGGTGAAACCATACTCATTGATTTTAGAACAAGATCTTACCTTTATATAGGCCCCAGCACCCTAATGAGATTCTATGAATCTAGCCCATTGAATAGATCATCTTAATAAACTAAAGTTAATAAAGGAATTATAAAATTTTGATATTGACTGGGCCATATCTAGCAGGACACTTGTTTCCCTTCAAAGTAATGTTATACACCAAATCAGATAACATGTCATGTAAAGATACAGATGACACTTTGAATCCTGCACACAGAGCGATATCTGGTCCACTGGGTCTTCAAGGACATCATGCAGTATTTGCATCTGCTTATTGATGCTTTACAGAGAATAATGGAAGAACTGGGCTTTGCTAAACAATCTCAATCTCCCACTCTTTTCAGAAATAGAAGAAAAAATCAATGAGAATCTTGTGATTGTTACAGATAATTCTCTGCTTCATTTTCAGGCTCAGTTCAACATCTATGTGTGACAGATAAGGAATCAGGTCTTTGTATATCCCAGCAATGATATAGTGTACAGCAGCTATTAGCACCACCTGCCAAGTTAATCTGCTGCCAACCTACCTATCCTGGGATACTGCACTGACCCTATTGAAAATCAGAGATCAGATTATTCTTTTGCATTGATAATACTGTACAAATTGAATTTGAACCCGTTTTTTTATAATAAGAAATGACTAAATGCATAATAGTTTCTTTGATATATAAATTGCATTTAAGCAGTTTGATAAAGCCAACTATTGTCCATACCTGTCTGTCATTGTTTGCTTTAAATAAAGACCTTTATGCTTTCATCTTTGTTAACTGAAGAATTCTTCTGTACAAAAAAAAAAATGTAATATGTGCATAAGAACTATAAACAGTAACTGTTCTCCTCGACTTAAAGGGACACTATACTGTAAAATTGTTCTTTCCTTATTGTATTTCCAATGACTTTTAATAATCGCTGCAGAGTATAAAATGTATGAGAAATTGCATTTTCAGGTTTATTTGTTTATATAAAATTGCCAATCAGCAAGCGCTACCCAGGTGCTGAACCAAAAATGGGCCGGCTCCTAAGAGTACATTCTTGCTTTTCAAATAAAGATATCAAGAGAATGAAAAAAAATGATAACAGGAGTATATTAGAAAGTTGCTTAAAATTGCATGCCCTATCCGTTTAATGATATCTTTGACATGTTTTTCTTTTTTTATCTTTTATAAAAAAAGAAAAACAAGTAAAAGATATCATTAAACGGATAGGGCATGCAATTTTAAGCAACTTTCGAATATACTCCTGTTATCATTTTTTAATGAAGGTTGTATTTTATACTTTTGATACCTCTGCTTTATTTGAAGCTGTAGGATTGAGACGTTATTAGTATATTCTTGAGTGTTTAGGGGATGTTTCTTTTTCTCTCTCTTTTTGTCTATTTTTCATATTATTTGATAAACTCTGCTTAGACTAAATATGGACACATATGTGGCAGGGTTATGCTTGTGAAGCTTGCCATGTGCACTATGAATCTGATTAATAGATTTTGAAAACTCTTATTTTTCAGGAAAAGGGGGAAAATAAAATAATTGTTTTACTATGCATAATTAAAACATTTTATATTATAATCTCAAAGTAATTGTACTGCTCCTTTAACTGTGAAGCCATTTGGTAAAGCTTGTAGCATTCGTTGTGGCATCCTGTGACAGAAACAATAAAAAGATGAAGCTCTACATTTTTTAATTTGATTTACAAAGTTTAAAAGTCACATAACACATAATATAAAGCCCCCCAAGGAATAACATAGGGCATTGCAGCCACTATAAAAATGTACAGTTTCAGATCTGTATTGTGCTCTCTAGACTGAAGTGCATGATATGGCTTGTCAAGAACACAATAATATTAATGATATGTACAAGTGCAGTGCTTCTGTGACAGGGTGAAAAAATGTTACACTCCAAGATGGCAGTGCCCATTGTGATGATGCAGAACTTTAGCTACCAGCATTTGTAGAGGGTTAAAATAAGAGGGCAGATTTGAAGACAGCTGCAGACATAGAAAGGGAAACAATAGCATGGTGAGTAGTAACCATGATACTGTAGTTGTACTCAGCAGTTTAATGTCCCTTTAATATCTTAAAAGATACAAATTGAATAATTTTGTATCTACAGTATCTGTCTATTTATCTCTGTCTTTCTGTCTGTCTGTTTGTCTGTATGTTTATCTATCATCTATCTATCTATCTATCTATCTATCTATCTATCTATCTATCTATCTATCTATCTATCTATCTATCTATCTATCTATCTATCATCTATCTTCCATTATTTCTTTCTATCTATCATCTATCTATCTATCATCATCATCACCATCATCATCTAATCTATCTTTATTTATTTAGTTGTCTTAGTCCAGTAGACAAGATTTTAAAATAACCATAGTAGTGTAGTATGCAATGATACCTTTGTATTGGACTAACATGATATTTAAAAGAAAATCTTTCAAAAGTTGTCCTCTCTTCCTCAGGTCTGAAGCAATACTAATCAATATGAAAGAGTTTAACAATTTAAACCAGATGTTGTTAGAGAAGGGGAGTGGAGTGTCGCAAATAGCAGAATCGGCCTGAGAGTGAAAAGTGCAGAGTGTTTGAGAGACAACCAAAGGCCAGAACAAATAAACATAGAAGAAATAATAAACACATTAAGCAGCAGAAATAAGTGTACAAATGATATACAATCATACATGTTATTATATAAATTTCCTCAAATAAACGTATAGTAGGAGTAGTGACAAAAAATAATAACAATTAGACATACAGTAGACATTAAAATATATGTTCATATAAAGTTTTGTTGTGTGTCAGATAATTAGAATCGTCCCTGCTTTATGGTGTTGAAATGTGTTATCATTTTCATCTGAAATGTTTTCCATTCATGAGAGTCCTTAAAATTCCCTTTAAATACTTAAATTTTTAGGTTTTGGGTGAAGTGATCAGTCTGGGTGAAATAATGTCTGACTGGGATACAGTATTTGTCTTCCTTTTGGTTTTTGATTCAGTGTCTGAGATCGTTCATCCTGAGATGTTGCAGCCTTTGTCACATGCTATACACTGTATCATGTACACCATGTTTGCCGATGTGCATGAATATGACCCCTTAAAGGGACAGTATAATATAAAATAGTTTTTCCCTTAATGTGTTTCCAATAACTTTTTTTACCAGCTGCAAAGTATAAAATGTATGAGATTTGCTTTTTTAAGGCTTATTTGTGTATATGAGATAGGAATGTAAAATGGTGCGCAAGTAAACCCCTGCACATATGCTAATCTGCTCCCAAAACCCCCCAGATAGAATAGATACAAAGAATATATAAAAAAAGAATATGTATGGGGCGGAGCTTAGCCACGAACTGAGATGGCTGCTCACTAACGGAGCTCCGTAGTCCCTGATGTGTAACAGTCAAAATTCAGAACGTACCCCTAATACAGCCTGAACAGAAAAACTCCCCAGACCCTTAGCGGGGCACTGGCTGCTTTTTTGACCGCCCCAGAAGATTGCACCGACGCCGAGAAAGGAGCCCAGTAAGAAACAGCGGTGACGAGACCTGATAGTGTCGGGGCCTAAAGACCGGACCTCGGTAACATTAAACCGCCACTAACTCGATCAGCAGACAATCCGGCTCACCGTGTCTAACCGCCATAAAGCCAACCCAGGTGAGGTTACATTGAGCTCAGTAGTAAGATCACACTGAAAGTAGCGGCGGCGGAGGCAAGCCGGCACCGCGAGGTGGACTGGGGCACACTCACATTTCCCATACGGGGCCTCTTCACTTCAGCATCTACCCCAAACATAACCACACGTGGGGGCTATACCCAACTTTCACTGAAACTACCCCAAAGCAGATAGACGGCGGACCAGACACCCAGGGCCTGAGGCCTAGCGCAGAAGCAGGCCAGACACGCAAAACAACTATCTGCATAGCGGCCCAAACATACAGCAAGCTCAAAATACTAACTCGGGCCTCACTCTTTGCAAAAGCTGCCCGTGAAATTGTGAACTGCTCCACCTTTGCAACCCTAGGCACTTGACTGGCACAGAAGCTGCCATAGAGGTGCCTTATATATGCCATGCAGAGCCCTCTTGGAAAGGTGTAAATGATCAGTGTTAACAGCTCACTTAGTACATAAAATAGAGAAGACACCCTGTCTGACATTTATTAATCAAAATACTACAAACAGACAATGTTTGGGAAAAGAAGCGTTAAGCCTGTAAAAGGCTCACAGGCCACAGCAATAGAAAACTACATGATAACAGTCGAATCTGCGTCACAGCAAACCAGAATTGCACCTGACCATAGCATCACGGGTGCACACAGCACGCAGGCCCAGATTCACAATGCAGAACGCAGCCCACTGCATCAGAATTTCCTCACTAAGGAAGACATAAAGCATCTTTTATCAAAGGATGACATAAAGGAGGCAATGAAAGACTTTAGGTCCATGTTTGGGGAACTCAAAAACGAACTCTCTGCAGTGGACCAGAGAGTCACAGATATAGAGGAGAAGCAGGAATCCATCTTCTCTGATCTGCAACACCAGTCAAGTGTCTCACAAGCACAGGAAAGTGTGGTTCACACACTGATGGATAGAATAGAGGACCTGGAAAACAGGAGCAGGAGGAACAACATAAGACTGATCAAAGTTATGGTTTGATATGAACAAATTACTCTTACTGTTGTGGGAAAATATGGAGTTGTCGAGGGGTGGGGATACAGGGGAGAGAGGCCACATGGCAATACAATAGGGGGAGACTGGGCGAGAGAATAGAGGTCCTCTTAAAATGACTCATGAGGGCTTATGTAAGGGCCTAGAACTAGAATGACTCACATGACACCCAAGGTTTAAACGAACAGCATAAAGACATACCTAAGCTCTACAGTCACATATAGCTAGATAGCTCCCGAACTGCGCCAACCCCAGAGATTGTTTTAGGTTTCAACAGATGACTGATACAGCCCATTAGAAGGGAAGCACACAAATACTGCCATATCAAGTAAGACCTCTCCCCCAGACCCGGCGGCCCTTGAGCCGGTACATTAGACAACTTTTCTGCCCCCCCCCCCTCAAACTGACACGACTGATAGATGATCCCCTCTCACACTCTCATCCCACATAACACCTGACAACTAGCAGAAGACGCGAGATGTAGGACAGGGCAAAACTGATGCTAGCAACCTGGTTATTTGCATAGAACTGTTCAATTTACAATTATTTATTTTATTTGGTATGTTTTGAAACAAAGGAAAATGTTAAAAAGTTTATGTTTAAGATGTTCTCTCAGGGATAACTACCCCTGATTTACTGTTTTCTCTCTTTACTTTCGTTCTCACTGTTTTTGTCTTGAGTAATAGACTTAAGACACACTTGCTAAAGATTTACCAACTGTAAAACCTTCCCAATCTTCCTCTCCCACTAACTGTACCCCCCTCCTTCATCTGTCCCTCCTCTCCGCCCATTCCATCTCTTCCTACCTCTCCACCCATCTTTCCCTCACCCACCTCCCTTCCCCCTCCCCCCTTTATTTTTTTATTTTTTTTATTTCTTTTTTTTCCTCTCCTTTCACCCACCCCTTCTCTCCTCTAGACCAGGCACACCATGGCCCCCCAACAAAGAAAGGACAGCACCCTTTCACTTGAAATCATAACGGTCAATGTCAAGGGATTTAATAGCCCCAGTAAGCGATCCATTGCCCTCACTGACCTGCATAGAATGGGTGGGGATATAGTATATATACAAGAGACGCATTTTGCCAGTGGTCATGAACCAAAATGGTATAACCGTAGATACCCAACAGCGTACTTTGCCTCAGGTCCCAAAAAGAAAAATGGAGTTGGAATATTAATTAGCGCAAATGTGCCACTTCAAGTCGATCGGGTCCTTAGAGATCCGAATGGCAGATATATCATACTCTTAGGCAACCTTTTTAGTAGGCCAGTGACTCTGGCCAACATATACTGCCCTAACCAGTTACAACACCTCTTTATACAAGATATTACGCGCAAGCTACTCGAAACTCAAAGGGGAATACTGTATTTGGGAGGAGACCTGAACGCGCCCCTAGACCCCGCACTAGACACGTCCAACGGAATCTCCAGCACCCCCCATAAGATCCTAAAGCGCATCCATGACTCTCTGACTGAACTGGTCATACATGACATCTGGCGTCTACATCACCCACATGCCAGAAACTATTCATTCTACTCTCACCCACATCAAAAATACACTAGAATCGACTATCTATTTACAGATCCCACAGGCCTCACGATAACCACTAGCAGTAACATTCACTCGATCACATGGTCAGACCATGCACCGGTTAGCTGCTCTGTCCGGTGGCCTGATGCGCCAATCACCCCATATGTTTGGAGACTGGATGACACGATTTTAGATGATCCAGTGTTCCGTGCAGAGACCCAAGAGTCCCTGGTCCAATTCTTCCGGACAAATGCAAATGATCATATGCAGAATAGTACCATCTGGGAAGCGCATAAATGCACCATCAGAGGCCTATTGATCAAGAAGCGAGCGCAACTGAACAGACAAGGTAGAGAATGCTACCGGGACCTTCTGAAACAGGTCTCGGAGGCAGAAAAAGAGCATAAGAAATCCCCGGTAGATGAGACCATGCTTAGAGCGCTTGTACAAGCGAGAGCGAAATTGCTCTCATATTTACAGGAGGGATACCAAAAACAGGCTCTAAAGCTGAGACAGACTTACTTTGAACACGGTGATAAGGCCGGCAGGCTACTGGCCAGGGCAATAGCACGCAAAAAGCTTAAAGCTTATGTATATGAAATAATGGACCAGGATGGGGAAATCAGAGCCGACGGACAGTCGGTGGCTGATGCTTTCAGTGATTACTACGAAACACTGTACAATATTCAAGGAAAGCGTAGAGCGGAAGGAGTTGCCCCGCAGGACCTGCAAACTGAACAGGATTTCTGCGCATATACCGGCGGGGTGTCCCTCCCGAGCCTCTCGGAACAGGAAAGGGACGCACTAGAGTCCCCCATCACTGTGGGCGAAGTAAAAGAGGCCATAAAAAACCTCCCGTCAGGGAAAAGCCCGGGCCCTGATGGCTTTGGGATCAAATACTATAAGTTATTTGTGAACACACTAGCCCCTGAACTGGTAACAATTTTTAACTCCCTCTCTGACCACCCCACACTTCCGCACACAATGCTCGAGGCACACATAGCCGTAATCCCCAAGCCTGGAAAGCCTCCTGACAAACCGGAGAGCTACAGACCGATATCTCTTCTTAATTCCGACGTAAAAATACTCGCAGAACCTTAGCTAACCGCTTAAATAAAAAAAAAAAAGAATATGTATATGTGCGCTAGACAGCTAAGGGGTTAAAGAATATTAGATCAGACTAGTATCTATATTAAATCCACCTGAATAGTTGGTGATATTGAAAATGAACACAAATTCAGGAGTATATAAAAAAGCTAGTATTTATTGCTAAGCAAAATTCTAAAATAATTAAAAGTAATTGGCATGCATAAATCTATTAAAAACATACAACTCAATGTAAAAAAAAATTTGTTATCTTATATATAACCAGTCATGCTCATAGATATTAGTATCCACCTTATTTGGCAAATTTCTTGCACATTAAGAACTCAGCAATTTTGTAGCGCTTAGATAATAAAGAAGTCCTTTACTTAAAGGTATATGTAAAGTCCTTAATATTCGTATCCATATCGTAGGTATAGCAAACAGATACAAATGTTGTAGGCAAATTACGTGCACAAATTTGACCCAATAGATTGTAGCCAAAAAGTTGGATAAGTGAGTCCAGATTTATAAATGGCTTTATAAAAGGCTTTATAGCAGGTTGTATTATCCTCAAAGGAGTACCACACTAAAATAGACTGCTACACCTCTGTGTGCCTACCTTGATACAGTCTGGGAACTTTCCAGGCGTTTAGCTGGGCACAGGGTTGATGACGTCACTGTCTGTATACACTACTATAGGAAGTAGTTCCGTGACGATTTCTTATATCCTTACTCTGCGCAGAGTGTTAGTAGAATCCTTTTGAAAGAAATTAAGTCCCCTTTAAATCCGTTTCAATCCTTCGACTGGATATTGTGATGTCAATGTCAGCAGCTTCTATTCATACCATCAACGCATTTTTATTATTTTAGAATTTTGCTTAGCAATAAATACTAGCTTTTTTATATTCTCCTGAATTTGTGTTCATTTTCAATATCACCAACTATTCAGGTGGATTTAATATAGATACTAGTCTGATCTAATATTCTTTAACCCCTTAGCTGTCTAGCGCACATATACATATTCTTTTTTTATATATTCTTTATTTGTGTATATGAATACGCTGATTTTGTATTTTGAAGCCATAACCTAATAAAATGGGTTGAGCTTGTAGGTATAATCAGATCTCATTACTCATTACAGATCTCATTACATTACATTATCACATTGTGTACATATACTTGCTTCTTTATCTTATATCTATCCATAAACCAATAACCAATATTTGGAGAGATATATGACAAAGCACATAAGAGAGGCGAACAACGAGTTAAAGATTTATTCTGTAGACAATAATAAAGTGACACATAAGCACTTACATCTAAAAACGTTACATCCAGTGTATTGCCAGCTAGACCCCGGTAAGATCTCAGAACTTGTGTTCAGACACCTCTTGTCAGCGTGTTAGTTCAGTGTAGATGTTTTTCCTCGATCGCACACGAATTGGCGTCTGACATCACTGATGACAAGAGTCCAGAGCGTCCCCCAGCTTACAGGTGTCTCACAGTCTGGTAGTAAGACCATCTCCAGGATCCGGTCATGCAGAGCTACTAACAAACAAACCCTACGCGTTTCGTCCGGTACCCGGCCGGATTTTCTCAAGGGTATTCAACAGTTTGTGTGAACATATTTTTTAAATTTTTCCCTCTTTTAAACGTGACCAGGGGATTTTCCGTAAGTTGAGACCCTAATATGGGGTCTGTTTTGAGAAAATATAAAAAATATGTTAGCACCCAGAAAATTAAGGAATAATATAAATACAAATGTGGGATCAAATTGGCTTACTGCATTTAAAGGGACACATGCCTGCAAAAAAGCGAGGTGTAACGTGTGAACATGTGGATAAACGATTGAAATTTTCAAATTATAATGGCACTATTGAATTTGACATAAAATGTAAGGCGACTTGTGATTCCACATTTGTAGTTTACTTGCTTACATGTGGGTGTGGCCTATTTTATGTAGGACGTACCAAAAGGAAGATCAAGACTAGAGTTAATGAACACATTTATAATATAAAAATGGCTAGAGAGAAATTGATCAAACATAGTGTTCCTAATCATTTTCATGAGGCTCATAATTGTAATCCTGTCTAATTAAAAGTAAAAGTGATAGATTGGGTAGCTCCGAATGTTCATAATAGATTGTTGGCCCTTAGACAACAAGAAACATATTGGATATATAAAATAGGAAGTCTATGTCCAAATGGGTTAAATGTAAATCTGGACTTAGCAGCATATGTGTAATTAGCCATAAAATGTATATAAAGTTATTAGGAATTAAAAAAATCATTTAGTAGGTCTATAGGGATTGTTTCAATTTGTATATTAATATGTTTTTAGGTGTTTTATATATGTCTTATGATAATATTACCTGTGTATATTTATCAATCGATATGTTTGATAATTACATATGATTTTAGCTATGTTTCTTACTTATTATGTATGTATTTATTATGAATTTAAAGTTTTTATTTATTTATTGTGTGTTATGGAAGAAATAACGTTTTATTTAAAACTTTTTTTCTAGTATTAATGGACTTGATTATTAGAGTGTCATGTTATAGGTCAATCACTAGGGAGTGCTGTTTTCATGAATGTATAAATTGCGCTCTCAAATTACAGCCGTAATCAGCTGTTCACACAAACTGTTGAATACCCTTGAGAAAGTCCGGCCGGGTACCGGCCGAAACGCATAGGGTTTGTTTGCTAGTAGCTCTGCATGACCCGATCTTGGAGACGGTCTCACTACCAAACTGTGAGACACCTGTAAGCTGGGGGATGCTCTGGACTCTTGTCATCAGTGACGTCAGACGCCAATTTGTGTGCGGTCGAGGAAAAACATCTACACTGAACTAACACGCTGACAAGAGGTGTCTGAACACAGCTTCTGAGATCTCACCGGGGTCTAACTGGCAATACACTGGATGTAACTTTTTTAGATGTAAGTGCTTATGTGTCACTTTATTATTGTCTACAGAATAAATCTTTAACTCGTTGTGCGCCTCTCTTATGTGCTTTGTCATAGTTCTCTTTGTTCCGTGGTTGACTGGAAATACCATTGAAAGAGGGCAGCATCGACCTAAAACAATTTGATAACCTTTGTTGGACTTTCTTTACCTATTGAAGCTATCACAGACTTTCTGCTTTGGGCGTAACAATTTTATACCTGCCTTTGTTGTTTGATCTTCTTTCTTCTGTGGTTTATACTTTTACATTTATATTTATTTCTTATATTGCTATGTTTTATGGTTACTAGGTATATTCCTAATACTTTGTTATTTTTAATATATTCACTGTCTCAAAGGTATATTAGCACTGATTTACATATTTTTGTGTTGTAATATTTGGAGAGAACAATGGAAAATTAACATTTTATTACCTTATCTCTTCTATAACCCACTGGGAGTTTAAATTTCTTCTACTGGCTGTGTTAACACAGCTTGGCCTTGAAGCCAAAAACTTTCAGGATGGGTGGGGATACCACAGGCTAAATAAACTAATTCAAGTGCCAATATAAAGTTAATGGAAATACTTGTAAACAATGTAATACACTCCAGCAGGTAAAGTGGATCATTGGGAACAAATTAAAGAGGATCATTTTTTTAGTAAACTGTTCCTTTAATGTAGTAGATTTTGTTCTTGTGTCTGGCTGTGTTATTTTTACATATTTGTTGGCACAATTTGGAGCAGGATTGTAAGGTACCAATGTGCGTAAGCTCCTGTTTTGTCTCTGATTTGGTGGTCATTTAAATGCTAGTATTGTGGGCTGAGGAAATATTTATTTAAGTATGGGGTCCTCTGAAAGTACTGTCTGTAGGTCTTTAATGATTTCTGTATCTCCTCTAGAGTTGGGTTACAGGTAATTACCAGAGGGATCCTTGTTGTGTTTTTCTTTTCTTTGTGTTGAAGAAGCCTTTCCCATGGTGTTTTTAGGGCAAATTTCATTTTTTTTTAGATACCATCCTTTTCCTGTAACCCTTTAGCTGAAATGACTCTGAAAGTGTGCTCAGGTGTTAGTAAACCTCATTGTAAGAGCAAATGTGGTGGTATCTAGCTGTAGATGACACCTTGTTTTGTGGGATTGGGATGGGAGCTGGAATTTTGGAGGTAGCTGTACCTGTCTGTGAGTTTTCTGTACACAGATGACTGAAGTGTGTCACTGGTTACAGTTATGGCACAATCCCGGAAGCTCACACTGTGTTTTCAGAAATTAATTTTGAGATTGTGCCATAACCGTCACTAATGACACCAATCAACTGTGTACAGAAAACCCACAGACCAGAACAGCTACCTCCACAATTTCATATTTAAAATATCAACGTGATAATGCAGCACTACTAAGCATCTTACAGTTTGCTTGGTTCCTATTTACTTTCATCTGTTTGTTTTCCCTAAAAGTTGTGTTTAAATTTCACATTCTAAACTGCACAGAGAAATGCACCAAAAATAACCATGAACACATGGACCACTGAACTTCCCTTCCCATTCACTGCCCAACTCCGCCCACTAAAGCACCCAGACTACCGCAGATTCAGCCCTGAGTAGCTTGTTACCAGCAACACTCCAAACTATTTGAATACCCTACAAATAACCCATTTATCAAAAGGTTTTTAGATGATTTAATGGCACAATAACATCCCCATAAATTGCACTGGGACAATGCAACACCAATTTCTATTCATAAGAAAACACTATGCCATCAGTTTTTATGGGGTTGTTGGAATTTGCCTGCTTTGAGTGGCAATTAATGATTGATAACACAAATTATTTTAATGTTTAAATTCTTGTACATGCTCAGTTTACTTATTAAAAGGAAAAATCTCAACACTTTTACACTATGAAACTTAAATTACAATTGATAAACAGAATATCCATAAAAGAAACACAAAAGTAAAAGTTGAGGGCGGAGCTAGCGGGCATCCAAGATGGCCGCAACACTTTAGAGCTACAGGACCGGTTCGGCCAGAGACCAGCTTACCCCACACAATTTTGGATGCTGGCAACTCTCGGATTGAAGCCCACGTCCCCCTGATTAGGGAAGTACTATTGTGAGCCAGATCGCAATAACTGGCAACTACCGTTGTGAATAGGTGACAGTGATCCCTAGGCCTGTACACGCAGCTGCATTCTCAGGCGGATAACTGCATACACTCTGAACCATACCGGGTCAGTTCCTTCTTTAAAATGACTGAACACAGTAAAAATGCAGCAATAGTAGAGAATGACGATGAGGATTCAAATATAAGTTTCACTGATACTGATAAGCACACTGCACCTACCTCTCCCTCAGGATGCAATAAAGACTCACCCGTTACATTAAAGGCCATTGAAAAGTTGATTGACCAAGTGAAATCTTGCATAAAAGAGGAATGTGCTGACCTCAAGAAGGAAATAAGTGACCTGGGCCACAGGGTGGAAACCCGAGAAGAGGGTAGAGAGGAAATTATTTATAACTACAATGAACTGGCTGAAAACGTGTCCCAATACCAACAGCAAATAGCAGACCTTGGAAACAAGGTCAATGACCTTGAAACAGAACACGCCGCTGTAACCTGCGGTTTCGTGGCATCCCTGAGACTATACAGGGGCCAGCTATTCCTGATTTTCTACAGGCCCTGTTTGAAGAACTAGTGAAAGACCAAGACAGTGGAATGCCAAAAATTCCCCTGGAATGAGCTCATCGAGCCATAAGACCAAAACCTCTCGACTCTCAACCCCCTAGGGACATTATAGTATGCTTCCAAACATATAAGCCCAGAGAACTGATATACAACTTAAACAGAAATCACTGTTATAAAATTCCAAGATGCAAGAATACATATCTTTCAGGACCTATCCGCTAGAACCCTACAGAAAAGGCGCAACTTTGCTCCTCTTACCACCCACCTTAGGAACTTGAAAATTCCATACAGATGGGGTTTCCCAACCTCAACAATAACCTCAAAAAAAGGGAGAAGGATGAAATGCACAGCAATGGAAGACATGGCCTCCTTTTGCAAATTACTGGCCATTCCAGCACCAAACTTACCACCAGCAACGGATCATCCCAAAGAAAACCTCAATGCTCCCCCAAGGCCGCAAGGAGAATCTTGTGTGGAAGACAAGAGAAGGAATGCCAGGAAACCCCTACATGGCTCAACCAAAAGAGTGAAAGATGCCTGAACACAGTATGCTGGAACTGAGCACGTAAGTCATTATACTTCAGGTAATAGGGCACTACACATTATACGAGGATCTTTTCACTTATTTGCCTCGGTCAGATTGCCCACAGGTTCTTACAAGACTTTCAAAGAACTCAAAGTTCCAATCTAGGTCCTAAGAATCTCTCCTATACTTAAGGATCTTGTCCCAGGCCTTTTTGCCATAGTGGAATCAACACCCCAAGGTACATCTGTTGTTTTAAATGTATTACTATGCAAAATGCAGTTCAGATAGGACCCACAAGGTCTACTCATGTTTTTGTATCAAGTTTTCAAGTTATACAGGGAGTGCAGAATTATTAGGCAAGTTGTATTTTTGAGGATTAATTTTATTATTGAACAACAACCATGTTCTCAATGAACCTAAAAAACTCATTAATATCAAGGCTGAATAGTTTTGGAAGTAGTTTTTAGTTTGTTTTTAGTTATAGCTACTTTAGGGGGATATCTGTGTGTGCAGGTGACTATTACTGTGCATAATTATTAGGCAACTTAACAAAAAACAAATATATACCCATTTCAATTATTTATTTTTACCAGTGAAACCAATATAACATCTCAACATTCACAAATGACATTCAAAAACAAAACAAAAACAAATCAGTGACCAATATAGCCACCTTTCTTTGCAAGGACACTCAAAAGCCTGCCATCCATGGATTCTGTCAGTGTTTTAATCTGTTCACCATCAACATTGCGTGCAGCAGCAACCACAGCCTCCCAGACACTGTTCAGAGAGGTGTACTGTTTTCCCTCCTTGTAAATCTCACATTTGATGATGGACCACAGGTTCTCAATGGGGTTCAGATCAGGTGAACAAGGAGGCCATGTCATTAGATTTTCTTCTTTTATACCCTTTCTTGCCAGCCACGCTGTGGAGTACTTGGACGCGTGTGATGGAGCATTGTCCTGCATGAAAATCATGTTTTTCTTGAAGGATGCAGACTTCTTCCTGTACCACTGCTTGAAGAAGGTGTCTTCCAGAAACTGGCAGTAGGACTGGGAGTTGAGCTTGACTCCATCCTCAACCCGAAAAGGCCCCACAAGCTCATCTTTGATGATACCAGCCCAAACCAGTACTCCACCTCCACCTTGCTGGCGTCTGAGTCGGACTGGAGCTCTCTGCCCTTTACCAATCCAGCCACGGGCCCATCCATCTGGCCCATCAAGACTCACTCTCATTTCATCAGTCCATAAAACCTTAGAAAAATCAGTCTTGAGATATTTCTTGGCCCAGTCTTGACGTTTCAGCTTGTGTGTCTTGTTCAGTGGTGGTCGTCTTTCAGCCTTTCTTACCTTGGCCATGTCTATGAGTATTGCACACCTTGTGCTTTTGGGCACTCCAGTGATGTTGCAGCTCTGAAATATGGCCAAACTGGTGGCAAGTGGCATCTTGGCAGCTGCACGCTTGACTTTTCTCAGTTCATGGGCAGTTATTTTGCGCCTTGGTTTTTCCACACGCTTCTTGCGACCCTGTTGACTATTTTGAATGAAACGCTTGATTGTTCGATGATCACGCTTCAGAAGCTTTGCAATTTTAAGAGTGCTGCATCCCTCTGCAAGATATCTCACTATTTTTGACTTTTCTGAGCCTGTCAAGTCCTTCTTTTGACCCATTTTGCCAAAGGAAAGGAAGTTGCCTAATAATTATGCACACCTGATATAGGGAGTTGATGTCATTAGACCACACCCCTTCTCATTACAGAGATGCACATCACCTAATATGCTTAATTGGTAGTAGGCTTTCGAGCCTATACAGCTTGGAGTAAGACAACATGCATAAAGAGGATGATGTGGTCAAAATACTCATTTGCCTAATAATTCTGCACTCCCTGTATGTTGTTAAGAGAAACTATATATAAATTAGCACCATCTGTTATAACAGTTTTAATGTGTTAAAAAAGTGCAATATAGACAGCCTCTCTAGTTAGAGTCCACTGTGGACACATTGTGTTGACCTTCATGTTTTATCTGTTTTATTTGTGTTCTATGTTTATTTTCAAGTAACAACCAATCAGTTGCACTTTACACGCATTTCACCTCCAGCCCCCTCTCTCCATTCCTCTCCCCTTCTCCCCTCGACCTTGACCACAAAAACGTACATAGAATCCAAATATTAAGGTAGTGAATGTAATAACCCTTTACCTGGTGAGTTGGTTTCTTGCCGCACACGGCTACAGTCCCCCATATTCCTACACCAACACTTAACCTTCAAGAGGTGTTTAGTACATCTCTAGTTTCATACCATATTCTTCCCTATCCTTTTCTTCCCCCCTTAGACAATCCACACATACCACCAAATATAACTGAGAGAATAGTCACTAGTCTAAAAGTGAGACTAACCTGCTAAATCTAAGTCCCATTCCACAGTTTATTACTGGGTAATTATGTGTCCCAAGAATCAATCTAATACTATCTCCATAGCCACACAAAAAGTGAAAGGTTTCCTTTCAGCAGAAAAACGTTCTATTGCACTCCACGATTTCTATAAGAAAGGGGTAGACATTATTTTAACACAGGAAACACATTTTCGCAAAAAAAACGAACCAACCCTGTCCAAAAATTATTACACCCAGCAGTTCCTTAGTTCAGGACCTAATAGGAAAAACAAAGTTGGCATATAATTCAGACGAAACATACCATTCGAACTTATTCAACAACAAAATGACAAGGAAAGGAAGAATTATAATCATGATAGGCCTGTTATATGGCTCACCGGTCACGATTGTTATTGTATATGCTCCCAACAGACCCTCTCCGTTATTTTTTAAATCAGTGATCAATTCTGCCCTTAACGTTGCTAAAGGACCAATAATTCTTGGTGGCAATTTAAATTTCCCTATCTGCCCTTCTATAGACACACACACAGACAAATCATATATTAGAGCCAGTCAACTCAAAGCAAATTGGACAACTATCAAAACTAACACATTTTGATACCTGGAGAATAGCACACCCTACACAAAGAGATTACACTTTTTTATCTCACCCGCAATGTAACTACTCAATAGATAGGTCAGCATGCTAAGGCACTGTGGCTGAGCTCTGTAGCAACCCAAGGGTTGCAGGTTCGATCCCTGGTGAGGTCCACTCAGTCTTTCATCCTTCCAAGGTTGATATAATGAGCAGTGCCTTGAGACCCTTAGGGGTGATTAGCTGTGCTTTACAAGTACACAATACATACTCAAGGATTGACTATATCCTAGTCAGTCAAAACATACTGTCTTCATTTAAAAATTCACAAATCTCTCACACTTTGTGGTCTGACCATAGCATGGTCATTAGCACTTTTATCAGGTCATTGAGGCCTGCTAATAGAACAAACTGGAGACTAAACAACTCTATAATTTCAGACCCCCTGACTGTTGATCACGTTTCTAAAAGCACAGACAAATTCTTCAAATTTAATAACCCACAAGACACTTCAATCTCTAATAATTGGGAAACCTACAAAGCTATATAAGAGGAGACCTCATAAAACATACTGCTAGACTTAGAAAAACTAGACTAACTCAATTTGTGACACTATCAAGTGCATTAGCAGCTGCAGAACACTGTCACAAACAGAACCTGACCTCAGACCAGACACTAGCAAATTTGCAGGAAGCTAGGGAAAATATGAACTGTTATCTAACACACCCCGCTCAGCTCCGAGCGCTTACCACCAAAGCCAAATTTTTCACAAATAGCAACAAAGCGGGCCGCCTGCTGGCTAGAACACTCAAAAAGAAAAATCTGGGTACATTCATCAGAACCATATCCGACCCCTGAGGCATATCTAGTAATAGAGTTGAGGACATAGCAAACAGTTTTGTGTCCTTTTATAATTCCTTATATAACCTACAGACCTCTAGCCAGAGAGACAAAACGCACACTATTAGTCACTACCTCTCCCAAATAACTACCCTAACCCTGGCTAAAAACGACGTAGATTTCCTGAATACCCCATTCACCCTACAGGAAGTAAATAACACAATAAAAGATTTACCCTCTGGCAAATCACCAGGACCTGATGGCCTCACATCAAAATGTTTTCAACTTTTCCTGGGCCAATTGGGAGGTCTGCTACTGGCACTTTACCAACCCATTGACCAAGGCAACCATTTTACACAACCCTTACTAGAGGCTACTATCACGGTCATACCTAAACCAGGAAAACCCAAAGATAGAGTAGGCAACTATCGACCCATCTCTTTAATCAACTTAGATGTAAAAATGTATGCAAAACTTCTGGCAACTAGACTAAACAAATTCCTCCCTAGCTTAATACATCCTGACCAGGTAGGATTTATCCCTGGTAGGGAAGCCAAAGACAATTCCACAAAATTATTACATTCACTACAGGCAGCTACAGACAACAATACTCCCTTATTATTATTATCTACTGATGCCGAGAAGGCTTTTGACAGGATGGACTGGGACTTTATGTGTTCCTCCCTGTCAAACAATTCCTAGTAGTTTCATTGCTCGAATATAAGCCCTCTATAATAAGCCTTCTGCCAGAGTATGAGTTAATAAAACCCTTTCGTAACCATTCCAAATTAGCAACGGAACAAGGCAGGGCTGTCCACTTTTGCACTTACTGTTTGCGCTGTTGGTAGAAATCCTTGCTATCCAAATAAGAGCACACCCCGATATTATCAGAGTAAGTTTTGGTAACCTAACACAGAAATGTAAAAACAAACAAAAAAACACAGCGCTGAAAGGCAACCAGGAATCAAACAGTATAGGATAAATATAATGCTTAATATATAAGAAGAAGCACAAATGGATATTAGTAGATACCACTATTAGCCTTTAAAAATGTGTGTATAAAAATATATATGTATTAAAAAATGTCCATGAATTAGAATAGGACAAACAATGTCATAGTCACCAATGTGGTATAATGCTTTAAGGTAAGCTCCAATTCTGAGAGAATGATATCCAAAAGGAACTTGCAAGTAGATATGTCTGATCAATTGCAGTATTTTCCAATAACAATATTATCCAATGGACTTATCCCTGGGTGCTGCTTGAATTAGGAAACAAGTTGCTGCTGTTTCATCAAATGGAACAAACTCTGGAGAAAAAACACAAGCGTAACCCAGATTCAAGGAAGTAAAACAACATTTATTAAAACACAGTCTGCTATATTGCACTTACAAGATTGCAGGTAAAAACAGACACATCAAAGATATCCTGGCCATAAACAGCTTCACTGACAGCTCAGGATCCACTGCAAGTCCAGTCTTTCAAAAGTCAAATCTATGCAGGTTTAAACAGCTGATTGCTTCCAGGACCAGTAATGTATGCAGATCCTTTTGAAATCTTTTAGCTTAAAACTCTTTAACTCTATGCGTTTCATCTGCCTTCTAGGCAGACTTTGTCAAGAGATTTCCAAACAGAACAGAAATGGTTCTCATACCTTCAAACCAGACATACTATTATGTCCAGCCCACATAGGGCCTTGCTTCTTAGATCACTAACCAGATTCAAGCAATTAAATATTTCACCTGACATAAGCAAAGCTCACATTTCTATTATTTACAAGATATTAAGGGTCTTTTTCCTGGATAAAAGACCAACTTACCTTAAGCATTGGGAATCAGAAATCCCAATACAATTTTCTGATAAATTATGGGAAAAAATTTCCTTTCAACATCCAAATCCTCTATAGCCCCCAACATACTAGAGCTGAATTATAAAGTACTTTTCCGATGGTACCTCACCCAACAAAAACTAAGAAACATATATCCGATTGTGTCACCTAAGTGCTGGAGGGGATGTGGCGAGATAGGTAGCTTATCACATACTGTATATTGTTTACGGATGACCAATTTCTGGTTTCAAATAAACATCCATATTAACACAACACTAGGCCTAACCTTATCCCTATCTCCTTCTTTAATACTCATAAACCACTACCCAAAAGGGGGCTGTAAACTTAGATTAATACTCTTGCAATGTATGTTAAATTGTGCTAAACGTATTGTACCTCGTTACTGGAAGAAGCAGCAGGTACCAACCTTCAGGCAATAGCTGCAAGAAGTATCCCACGTCTTAGCACTTGAAAGAATCCATTACAGCTACAATGAGAAAATAGACTTTATTCTGGACGTTATATTCCTCTGGGAGCAAGCGTGTCAGTCATCCTTCAATAAAACTCCTGCAACATAATGTTATGTGAAATGTCATTTTAGCAAGTGTTGAATACTGTCCTCACTCCTCACCCCCATTCCCATATCTCTCCTCTTTTCCTTCCCTATCCCCATTGATAGGTTGTTTATTTTACATTAATGGTATATTATATGTCTGGAAATCACCTTCTGTCTTGCAGACAGGGATGATTGTATAAGTGTGCACATGAAATGTCATGTAATATTTCTTTGGTATTTGATATAACTGAAAATCAATAAAAATATTTAAAAAAAAATAAAAATAAAAGTTAAACTTTTGTGATTGAAATAGAGCATGCAATTTGAAGATATGTTTTACTTCTATTATTAAATGTAATTAGTATAATTTGGTTAAAAACCTAACTAGGTAGGCTCAGGAGCAGCAATGCACTCCTGGGAGCTAGCTGGTGATTGGTGACTACAAATACTTTTCTCTTGTCATTGACTCAGCTACTTCTCAGTATTGCATTACTGCTATGGAGCTGACTTTAACTATGCAGTGATTACATTTTTTTTATATTCAAGCAATAGCGCAATAATAAAATGCTATAACACAAAATATAATTATTTTTTTGCCCTAATTAGCCCTCATGCTTTACTTTTGAATTGATGGTTTATCTTTTGCTTATGAAAACTTAAAATCTTGCAACACCCAATAAGTTTTTATTTTGTTTATTTTTATGTCTTAATTAAACCACATTTGCGATCATATTTGATTTCTAATTTCAGTTTTTTTTCCTATAATCCAAATGTCTTCTTTTGTATGGTAATATGGAGGGAAAAATAATTACCCAAGATTCCAAGGAAAAATGTTACACTGTGACCAGTGATGGATTGGAATCCAAGCTAAAGGGACATTAAACACTACATAAATGCTAGAAAGAATGATGCATTCAAAGAAAAGGTTAGTCTGAGTATTTTTAAAGTTTCATTTGTTATTTAAATAGTAACAAAATAAGTGTAACATTTTAATGTCTATAAAACAACTTAGGTTATTTCCTCTGCTGTGGCCAGTTATAAATAGGTCACTAGAGTGTGCAGCTAATGGCTGTGTGAAATATAACAGTGTTCTGCACCTCCATTTCTAACAGGGACTGACAATCTCACAATTTCAGAATGGAATTACAGGAAAAAGGGACAAAATAAATAATGAAAGTATATTGTAGAGTTTTTTTTATACAGTACTGTATATATGATTTTACATTTTATATTACCATCTCAAAGTGCTTAATGTCCCTTAATATTGGAAGGTACAAAATACACATTGATTCATAAGTATCTAAATCAACCTATGACTTGTATCTTTTGCTGTCTAACATTTTAATGATATTAATGTCTTAATAAAATCAGATATAGTATTGTAACCTATAACTAAAGCACTGCAAAGACTATTATGTATATAAAATATATAAAATGACCTGCCTGTCACCCTTATGTGCATATGAATTCCTCCAGAGTAAAGTAAGTAAAAATCATTTTGGCTTTTGCCTCCATAAACTAAAGAATATGTTGCTATCGCTCTACAGCTTTAGCCACGGTTGTGCCTTACACAGGGATGCCAGATAAGTCTATTAGTATAACTGAAGCATGCAGTGTCTGTTTCCTATTGCAGGCTGATACAAGGCAAGAATGGTATTGTTTTTCATCTATCCATGCTTAATTCAACAAAATCTGTTGGCTAAAATAAACAATGTGTTTCCTGTACCACTGAACTGGATAAACCATAAGCAGAATTTGTATTGTGTCCCATTCTTATGTCTAAACTTTATCAGAAGGATTTATCTACACATGATTTCTACATGTAGAGACTTTAAATACACCTCAGATTGTTCCCTGATTCTCTAGTGCTCTTATGAAATTGGCATTTGCCCAACCTAAAAAATACTTTATAGTTGTTCTGCCCTACAACTTGATCTTTAAGGATTAGTTTTACATGTACTGAAGTTCTTTCATTGTTTGGGTCATTGCAAGTGTCAACTGGCCATATAAAACCATACACAATATGATCTATTAATATTACAAACAGCCCACATCAAATTCTTGCTTTTAAATCCCATAGTTTTGACAGATTTAATTTTGTTCCTATTATTTTTTGTAATTATAATTGATCTTTTAATCTTTTGCACTATTCATCTGCTATGAAGGGCATTAGGCTGCAGTTAAGCAAAATATTTAGAAAAAAAGGTGCAGAGCTTGTAATGACATGTCTTTGCTTAATCATAAGCCTGCCAGAGAGGGGTATAAAGCATTGCTTCACAATGATGTGCCACCCACATAACAAATGGATTAATAGCTGTTATGTATGCAATTCTAGTTTAGGATAAACAAGATGCATAAATGATTGGTCTTGTTTCTATTAGTGTATGGAAGAAAAATAAGCATAATTGTGATGGTATGCAATCTGGTTACATGTACTGCAAGACATCGGAGTCAACAGATGCGCTCACAAATACACATACCACAGTCCTTTATATATATATATGCGTATATATACTGTATATATATATATATATATATTAATATATGTGTGTGTGTTTATATATATATATATATATATATATATACACATGTGTATATATGTGTTTATATGTGTATATATGCATGTATATAAATACATATATACTTATATGAGAGAGAGTAACTGTATTTTTAAATGTATTAATGTTGTGTTTAGTGCACATTTTCTTAACCCCTAATCCTTTATGCAAAGAATTCAGTCCCGCTAATCAGACAAGCAAAAAATTAGTTTGCGCTTGCGTGGTCGAGATATTGATATTGGGACTCGCTCTAACATTTTGTTAGAATATAACCAGTAGTACCTTAAAGGGACATTACACACTTTGAGATAGTAATATAAAATGATAAATCACATATATAAAAAGAAGTCTGCAATATACTTTCATTATTTATTTTGTCCTCTTTGCCTGTAATTCCATTCTGAAATTGTGAGCTTTTCAGTTCATGTTAGAAATAGAAGTGCAGAACACTGTTAAATCCAGCACAACCATTGGCTGCACACTCTAATGACCTATGTATAACTGTCCCTAATTGGCCACAGCAGAGAAGGTAACACAAGTTACAACATGGCAGCTCCCATTGTTTTATAGACACTAAAACTTTACACTTATTTTGTCCCTTTTTAAACAACTAATGAAACTTTAAAAAATACATCTACATGTTACTCATGGACTAATCTTTTCTTTGAATGCATCATTTTATCTAGCATGTATTTAGTGTTTAATGTCCCTTTAAAGGAAAACATTTTAAACTCCTTGCAAGAATTGTCTTTGTCACATATCAGGCTGAAACCCTTAGGCTTTATACTATGATATTCAAAGTTTCAAGAAACAATCAGTTTTCTCTATGTGTTTTTTCCCCAGGAACCTTTCAATAGGATTCATATTCTTTGTAAAAGTGGATGATAGACATCATTTTATTAGATGTAGTTTTTTTTAATATATTTTAAATAATTTAATGAAGTATAATTTACCAATTTGGAAGAAGTCATCTTTATTCTTGCTGGACTAACCTGAGAGATAGTTTTCTGAGCTACTCAGAAGTTTCAGTCTGTCTTGCCCACACCTGCATATTAGATGCTTAAGTATTGTGAGTACCCACTTTGGAATTATTTGTTCACTGCTTTTGGAGCCTTTTGATACGCAATGTGGTGCCCTCTGTGTGTTTTATGATTGTTAGTGAGAATAGTATGGAGATCTATTAACAGGATTTGCATCATTCCAGTCATCATATGGCCATAAATTAATTGAGTGTCCAGGGACATGCTAGTTTAATGTTTTAGGACCTTTTTTGACAATATTCTTAAATATTTTAATACTTAGAAAACATCAGATCCAAAATACAAAGTAGAAAAGCAAGAATTGTATGAATGAACTCCCCTGACTTTCCATTAAGTAATATATCATCTTTAACAATCCATACTTTAGAGGTGACTTAAGAAAAGGTTTATGATATGAAGATCTTGCTTTCTTTCCAATGGCATGGAGAGTCCACGAATCCATTCAATTACTAGTGGGAATTCCACTCCTGGCCACCAGGTGGAGACAAAGAACACCCCAACAGAGCTTCAAGTATCCTCACACTACCCATAATCCCCAGTCATTCTTTGCCTGTGTACATTGTAGGTGATGTGCGAAGAAGGTGTCTGAAGAAATCAAGTTGTTAATCCTTTAATGGGTACTTTTCCCTGCAAGCAAGGATTGGGGTTATGCTGTGTCCATGTAATTCTCTTTAGTAAGAGTAATGGTGGCTTTTAGCAGTTGGAAGACAGTGAGGTGGTCTTTGCTTACCTTCCAACATTTTTGCCACCCCTATATAGAAAACCAGGGTTGGTTACTCTGTTTTTTCTTTATCTACAGGTCTATGTCAGTGAGGATTCTGTCACACCTGTTTGCTGTACCTGCCCTACAGCGCATCCACAGGTAAGTGCTTTTTACCTCCTAGGTGAGAAGGATGCAGCACTTAGGGGTTCCTTGTTTTCAAGAGAAAAAAAAGGATACTTTGAGAATAAGGTGGATACTTATGGGACTGAACATCCATTTTAAAGATTGGGGATTTATTGGGCAGCCGTTCAAGGCACTGTTATGTCATATGAATGCTTTTTTTCTTATTTTGGCTATGGGGATTTGTTTGCACAAGTTTACCTTTTATTTTGTTTGGGTAATATCGCTTTAAGGAAGTTGTTGGCGGTTCATTTAAAAATTAAGATTGTTTTTCTGCCTGTCACTTCTCTCTGATGTTTATAGTTTGAACAGGATTTATCTGCTGGTGTGGATTGGATTCCTGGTTACCGGTTGGTTGAGTCTCTCCAGCATGGCTGGGGAGAAGAGGTGCAGGTTTAATAATTATGTATCTTTGCTTAGAATTGTATTATATTTTTATATAAATTTCTTCCTGTGGCTGATTCAGTGCGAGATCTGTGGCGCACTGTTCCTAGAGTAGAGGGCACTATATCTACCTTAGCCTATTCCTCTTGAGGATAGCTCCTCTTTTAGAGACCCTATGGATAAGAAATTGTGTTATTCACACACTGGTATAGTTACTAATTTATTGACACTTATCATTAAGGACTCTGACTGATTTACACCGCTCCAGTATTGCACTAGGGAGAGTTAATTTGTGTGAGGTCTATCCTCTTTTGAGATAGCAACTCTGTACAATCCGCGAACAGTTTTAGGTGTACATCAGCCAGAGATTCCTTATTTGGCCACTTAAAGGGACAGTCAACCATAGAATTGTTATTGTTTTAAAAGATAGATAATCCCTTTATTACTCATTCCCCAGTTTTACATAACCAACACAGTTATATTAATGTACTTTTTACCTTTGTGATTACCTTGTATCTAGGAACCTTCTTCCAGCCCCCTGATCACATGACTGTGACTGTTTATTATCTATTGTCTTAAATTTAGCATTGTATTGTGCTAGATCTTAAATAACTTTCTGTGCCTGAACACAGTGTTATCTATATAGCCCACGTGGACTTTCTGTCTCTTTGTGTTGAAAAGAGATTTAAAAAGCATGTGATAAGAGGCAGCTCTCAAAGGCTTAGAAATGAGCATATGAGCCTACCTATGTTTAGTTTAAACTAAGAATACCAAGAGAAAAAAGCAAATTTGATGATAAAAGTAAATTGGAAAGTCAATTAAAATTAAAAGTCCTATCTGAATAATGAAAGTTTAATTTATACTTGACTGTCCCTTTAAATGTATTTTATTTGCTTGATGCTAGTAAATAGTTTGATCCTATGATATTGGTTATAACACTATTTGGGCATAGTAGCCTGTCATATATGCTTTATTATCTTAGTATATAACTTTTGTAATTAAGGACTCTGACTGATTTACACTGCTCCAGTATTGCACTAGGGAGAGTTAATCTGTGTGAGGTTTATCCTCTTTTTAGATAGAAATACTGTGCAATCCGCAAGCAGGTTTTGGTGCACATCAGCCAGAGATTCCTTATTTGGCTATTTATGTATACTTCATTTACTTGATATTAGTGAATATCCTGACCTTATGACATTGGTTATAATACTATCTGAGCATAGTGGCCTGACATATGTGCTCTATTACCTTACTATATAACCCTTGAAATTGGTTACCTACATACTGGGCTAGTCATCTATTTGCTGATATAAATAATCGTTTTATTAGGGACTCTGACTATCTACATCGCTCCAATATTGCATTAACGTTAATTATTGTTTGTGAAGCTTATCCTCTTTTTTGAATACTTTTACAGTACAATCCGTGAGCAGATTTGGTTGTACATTAGTCAGAATTTCCCTCCTTGGCCAGATATATGTATCTCATCTGTTTTTGGTATTACTATACACTGTGACTCAATATATAATAGTAACATTATTCCTTGGGCACACCAGCTCTTTCTGTATTAAGAGTTTTAGTCTAAGTTTTAATACACCACACTGTTTGTGTTATATTTTTAATTTTATTTATTAAACGCTAAGTTTTATTAACCACCTGTTTTGGATAATCCTCCCCATGATATAGTCTCTATAATCGATTTTTTTCTGAGTGCTTTGTGCTATCCATTTTTTCTCTCTTTGTTCTATTTATTATTATTAGGATAGTGAGCACCCCCCATAAGTATATCTGTATTTGGGTATGATTACCCAGCAAATAATGTCACAAATCTTTGTGACAATATAATATTGTATCTATTTGTATGGGGTCTAAATAGTAACTGATATTCCTTCCCTCTTTTTCAACATATCATAATTATGAGTATCTTGTAATGCCCTTTGGCCTATGTAATGCTCCTGCTGTTTTCCAGGAATTTATTAATGATGTCCTAGGAGATATGTTGCAACAGTGTGTTGTGGTGTACTTGGACGACATCCTCATAGGAGCTTGCTTCAATTTTTGCTCAGGAGGACTTCCATTTACATTTGTTACCCAAGGAGATAGTGTTGGACCGGGGTAGCCAGTTTGTCTCCAGATTTTTTCATTCCTTTTGTGCTCAAATGGGGATCCAGCTTTCCTTCTCCTCGGCATATCACCCTCAATCCAATGGGGCTGTGGAACGGTCTAATCAAGCTCTGGAACAGTTCCTCCATTGCTATGTCTCAGATCACCACAATAATTGGTCTGAACTGTTACCTTGAGCAGAGTTTGCTTGTAATATTGCTATTAATTCTTCCTCCAAGTTATCGCCATTCATGGCGAATTATGGGTTTTAACTATCCTTGTTGCCCGATTCATTCATGTCTCAGGGTATTCCGGCTTTGGAGGAGCATCTCCGGCAACTCTGTTCCACGTGGGTGCAGATTCAGGATTGCCTTCATCGTTCTATGCAGCGCCAAAAGTTCCAGGCTGATCGTAGGCGTCAGCCCGCGCCTTCCTACCAGGTTGGGGAGAGAGTTTGGCTGTCCTCCAGCAACTTGAATCTTAATGTGCCTTCCAATATCTGGCTCCCCGTTATGTTGGTCTTTTTTGAATACTCCGACGGGTCAATCCTGTGGCCTACACTCTTGACCTTCCTCCTGCAATGCGCATCTCCAATGTTTTTCATGTCTTCCTCTTGAAACCATTGGTTTGTAATTGGTTTACCACTGTGTTGCCTCCTCCCCGTCCTATCTTTGTTGACAACCATGAGGATTATGAGGTCAGCTGCATTATTGACTCTAGTATGTCCAGGCGCAACATACAGTATTTGGTTCACTGGAGGGACTACGGTCCAGAGGAGCGTTCATGGATTCCCTCCTCTGATGTTTATGCTCCTGCTCTCCTCCGTGCCTTCCATGCCCATTTCCCCAATAAGCCTTTTGTCCTCCTGCGGGGTAGGGGTCATTGAGGGAAGTGTACTGTCAGGGTTTTTTTCCCTGTTTTGTTTGCCATGTGCTGCTGGCAGCCATTTTACTCACCTCTCTTGCTAACTCTGGTGCATACTGTGTGATGCTGCTCATTTCCGGCACTTCCTTTTATGGCCAGACTGGTGTACATCATCTGTGTGAGACAGGATGCAGTCTCAGAATTGTGATGTCATCACTTATTATTTAAAGGGACTCTGTTCAGTATGCTTTGCCCTTGCGTTGTCTCAGACTTGTTTGTGAGAGCTCTTGTATATTACCTGGCTGTCTGACGTCCCTCCTGGTTCCTGATCCATGGCTTGTTCCTGACTCTGCTGTTCTCCTTGTTCCTGATTCTGGCTCGTCTGACTACTCGCTTTGGCTCCTGTCTCGGATCATCTGACTACCAGCTCTGGTTTTGATTCCTGGCTTAATTTTGACTTGTGGACTTTTCATAATTTTTTTGCTATTAATTAAAGTGTGATTCTTTTTGCACTTCTCGTCTCAGTCTGATTCCTAGCACCCTGACAGGTTCCTTACCTGGACGATATCTTGTTCTAGGCGCCATCTTTTCAGTTAGCAAGATCCCATACAGATTCTTTGTTAGCTATTCTCTGCTCTCATGGGTGGAAGGTGAATCTAGGGAAAATAAGTGTTTTCTGGGGACAATCATAGACTCAGTATCTATGAAGATTTTTTTGATGGAGGTCAGAACATTCCAGCTTCTGGAGGCCTGTCGTTCTCTTCAGTCCTCTATTCATCTATCAGTAGCAGTATGCATGGAAGTAATTGGACTCATGGTAGCATCCATGGACATTATTCCATTTGCTTGCTTCCATCGGAGACCTCTACTGTTATGTATGCTCAATCAGTGGAACGGAGACCACTCAGATCCCTCTCAGAGGATAGTTTTAGACTCTCCGACAAGGATTTATCTGTCTTGGTGGATCTCCCAAGACCATTTGTCTCAGAGCACTTGTTTGCAGAGACCTTCTTGGGAGATTGTGACCATGGATGCCAGCCTGTTAGGCTGGGGAGCAGTTTGGGGGTCCCTAAGAGCTCAGGGACTTTGGACTCAGGAGGAGTCTGCTCTCCCTATAAATATACTAGAATTGAGAGCAATTATCAATGCTCTAACAGCTTGACCTCAACTGAGTTTAGTCCAGTTTATCAGATTTCAATCGGACAACATCACTTCGGTGGCATATATCAACTACCAAGGAGGAACTCGGAGCTTGTTAGCTATGAAGGAGGTGACTCACATTCTTCAGTGGGCAGAGTCTCACAATTGTCAGGGGTGGACAATTGGGAAGCGGATTATCTAAGTAGGCAGATGTTTCATCCAGGGGAATGGGCTCTTCATCCGGAAGTTTTCTCGATTTTAATCCTCAAATGAGGAGTTCCGGAGCTGGATCTGATGGCATCTTGTCTAAATGCCAAGCTTCCAAAATACGGAGCATGATCAAGAGATCCTCAGGCAACTCTGATAGATGCCCTTGCAGTGCCATGGGATTTCGGTCTAATTTATTTGTTTTCTCCTGTTGCCTTCCTTCCTTGAGTGATAGCTCATATCAAACAGGAGCAGGCTTTGGTGATTCTAATAGCTCCAGCGAGGCCTTGCAGAACTTGGTTTGCGGACCTAGTGAAGATGTCATAATTTCCCTTGTAGAAATTTCCTCCGAAGAAGGATCTTCTACTTCAGGGTCCCTTCCTCCATACAAACCTAGTCTCCCTGAAGCTGACTGCTTAGAGATTGAATGCTTAGTCTTGTCCAGACGAGTTTTTCTGTGAAGGTTATTTAGATTATAATTCAGGCTTGTAAGCCTGTTACTTGCAAGATTTATTATAAGGTATGGCGTAAATACTTTCATTGGTGTGGTTCTAGGGGTTTTTCTTCCTGTATTTTTTCCTTTCTTTAGGAGGGCCTGGAGAAGGGTTTATCAGTAAGTACCCTAAAGGGTCAGATTTCAGCTCTGTCGATTCTTCTGCAGAAGCGTCTGACAATTTTGCCAGATGTGCAATCTTTTGTCCAGGCGTTGGTTAGAATCAGGTCTGTGTTTAGGTCAATTGCTCCTCCTTGGAGTCTTAATCTGATTCTTAAAGTTCTGCACCAGGCTCCATTTGATCTTATGCATTCTATTGATATTAAGTTATTGTCCTGGAAGGTTTTGTTTCTGTTGGCAATTTCTTCTGCCCGTAGAGTTTCGGAGCTCTCGGCTTTACAGTGTGATTCTCCTTATCTTATTCTTCATGCGGATAAGGCAGTTCTCCATACTAAATTAGGATTTTTACCTAAGGTAGTTTCGAAATGCAATAGTAATCAAGAAATTGTTGTTCCTTCATTTTGTCATAATCCTTCTTCTAAGAAGGAGTGGTTGTTGCACAATCTAGATGTTGTGTGTGCTTTGAAGTTCTATTTACAGGCTATAAAAGATTTTCTTCAATCTTCTGCTCTTTTTGTTGTCTTGTCTGGTAAACAGAGGGGTCAGAAGGCTACTTCTTCTACTCTCTCCTTCTGTTTGTGTTATTCGATTGACTTATGAGACAGCTGGACAGCAGCCTCCAAAGAAAATTATGACTCATTCCACTAAGACTGTTGCTTCATCTTGGGCTTTTGAAAATTATGCTTCTATGGAACAGATTTGGAAGGCGACCACTTGGTCATCATTGCATACTTTTTCCAAATTTGATGTTTTTGCCTCAGCTGAGGCTTCTTTTGGGAGGAAATTTCTTCAAGCGGTGGAGCCTTCTGTTCTCCTGTCTTGTGCATCCCTCTCTTCCATTCGGTGGACTCTAGCTTTGGTATTGGTTCCCACTAGTAATTGAAGAATTTGTGGACTTGCGATGCCATTGGAAAGAAAACATAATTTATACTTACCTGATACATTCTTTTCTTTCCTGGCATGTAGAGTCCACGACCCGTCCTTATTTTAAGATGACTTTTTGTCATTTTCTAAAACTCAGTTACCCCTATACCCTTTGTGTCTTCTTCTCTTTCCATAATTCCTTGGCTGAATGACTGGAGATTGTGGGTAGTGGGAGGAGACTTGAAGCTTTGCTGGGGTGTTCTTTGCCTCCACCTGGTGGCCAGGAGTGGAATTCCCACTAGTAATTGAAAAGAAAGAAATATTTAACTAGGTACAATAGCTATTAAATAGTTATTAACTATTTCATAGCTTACCTAGCTAAAATAAAGAGAAATTAACCTGTAAAATAAAAACTAACCTAAGTTACAATTACACCTAACACTACACTATACTTTAATAAATTATTCCTATTTAAAACTAAATACTTACCTGTAAAATAAACCCTAAGATAGCTACAATGTAATTAATATTTACATTGTAGCTATCTTAGGATTTATATTTATTTTACAGGTAACTTTGTATTTATTTTAGCTAGTTAGAATAGTTATTAAATAGTTATTAACTATTTAATAGCTACCTAGCTAAAAGAAATACAAAATTACCTGTAAAATAAATCCTAACCTAAGTTACAATTAAACCTAACACTACAATATAATTAAATTAATTAAATAAATTAACTACAAATAACTACAATTAAATACAATTACATAAACTAACTAAAGTACAAAAAATAAAAAAAGCTAATTTACAAAAAATAAAAAAATAAGTTACAAACATTTTAAAAATATTACAACAATTTTAAGCTACTTAATCTAAGCCCCCTAATAAAATAACAAACCCCCCAAAATAAAAAAATGCCCTACCCTATTCTAAATTAAAAAAGTTCAAAGCTCTTTTACCTTACCAGCGCTTAAAAGGGCCTTTTGTGGGGCATGCCCCAAAAAATTCAGCTCTTTTGCCTGTAAAAGAAAAATACAACCCCCCAACATTAAAACCCCCCACCCACATACCCCTAATCTAACCCAAACCCCCCTTAAAATAACCTAACACTAATCCCCTGAAGATCATCCTACCTTGAGTCATCTTCACTCAGCCGAGCAGCGATGGAACCGAAGAGGAGATCCGGAGCGGCAGAAGTTATCTTCCAAGGGGCGCTGAAGAAATCTTCCATCCGATGAAGTGATCCTCCAGTCGGCGCTGAAGAAGTCTTCCATCCGGGCGATGTCATCTTCCAAGAGGTGCTGAAGAAGTCTTCTATCCGGCCGATGTTATCTTCCAAGCGGGGTCTTCAATCTTCAATCTTCATCCCGCCAACACGGAACATCCTTCTTTACCGACGGACTACCGACGAATGAAGGCTCCTTTAAGGGACGTCATCCAAGATGGCGTCCCTTCAATTCCAATTGGCTGATAGGATTCTATCAGCCAATCGGAATTAAGGTAGGAAAAATCTGATTGGCTGATTGAATCAGCCAATCAGATTCAAGTTCAATCTGATTGGCTGATCCAATCAGCCAATCAAATTGAGCTCGCATTCTATTGGCTGTTCCGATCAGCCAATAGAATGCGAGCTCAATCTGATTGGCTGATTGGATCAGCCAATCGGATTGAACTTGAATCTGATTGGCTGATTCAAACCAGGTACGCTGGGCTGTAAAAGTGCCGAGCGTACCTGTTAGTTTTTTGATAACTAGCAAAAGTAGTCAGATTGTGCCGCACTTGTGTGCGGAACATCTTGAGTGACGTAAGAATCAATCTGTGTCGGACTGAGTCCGGCGGATCGAAGCTTACGTCACAAAATTCTACTTTTGGCCGTCTCTAGCCTTTGATAACTAAGGCGAATCAGCCTACATTAATATCAGAGTATCAAAATGACCTTCTGCATTTCCATTGTAGCAATAGTGATTAATCTATAAACTTCTAAATGTTCTATGTCTGGATGTGACTAACTTGTAATCCTCTCTATTTGTTTAAAACTGATTAATGTGTGATCCATATTCTGCTTATGTGTGTTTGTTGAAACTTCCATTTTTGTAAACTCTGTTGATAGCTTTCCTGATTGGTTCCTGGCCATTTTCTAAATTCAATGCTGAATCCAGGGTACTGCTTACATGTTTATATTTTCAGTAAAGGAATATTCTATTCCTTTGTATCAAGTGTGGGACCTATTTTCCTTACCTCATGCCTATACAATTTGTAAGGTATGTTTTTTTGTTTTGAAAGGATCAATCAGTATAAGTAATTTCAATTGAGAATGGGTGAACACAGAGAATGATAATACTTAGCAAGTTTTAAAGGTGATGATATAGATAAGTCTTTAAAAACAAGTTAATCTTGTTTCCCATCTGATCCTGATCATTTGCCTATGCAAACTTCAGACACTGTCTGGTGTCTTTTCAGATAGCTTGAGTTGTCACTCAAGGTTAGTTTCAGCTGAGCACTTGCATTTACAGAATCAATTTTGTCTACTCCATTGCAAATACAGAAAGAAACTGCCCCAGGAGACTTTAGCCGTAATGTAAAGCCTTCATACTACATATCCCAACTATCAGTTATTTTTTTACTATTTAAACACATCGGCTGAAATATTTTAAAATAATTGTTTTGAAATCAGCAGTTTTGAATTATTATACAATTTGCAAATATGTTGATATTTATATGTGTTTTTAATAAATAAAACAGTTATAAATAAATAATACATTTACAAAGCATGTCTCACCCTTTCAAATATAAAAACATGTTTAATTTTTGTTAGTACGTATTAAAATTAAGTTGTAGAACTTTTTTTCAAATATGTCATATAGAAAACAAATATTAAGTTTATAAAAAGTTTATGAACTCCTACTATTCTGCCCTTAATCTCCATAAGCAACATTACTTCTCTACTCTTATCTCTACTCTTTCTTCAAACCCAAAACATCTGTTCTCCACTTTCAATACTCTTCTCCACCCACCTCCACCTCCTAATACAACTTCTCTGTCAGCTCAAGACTTTTCCAGCCACTGCATTAACAATTGACTCCATCAGAAACAAAATCAGTTCTCAACATACTCCCTCTCTCACCCCCTCAAACGCCCGCAATTAACCACAACCCACATACCCATAAATTTAGCTCTTTCTCCTCTGTTACTGAGGAAGAAGTTTCTACACTTTTACTGCGCTCTCATCTCACTACCTGTCCCTTGACCCTATCCCATAACAGCTACTCCCTCCCTCTCTGCCACCCTTACCCCTATACTCACACACATTTTCAACCTCTCCCTCAGCACCGGTATATTTCCCTCATCTCTGAAACATGCACTGGTCACACCTATCCTCAAAAAACCTTCTCTCGATCCAACTTCCCCATCCAACTACCACCCTATTTCCCTACTCCCTCTTGCCTCAAAGCTTCTCAAAAAGCTAGTATATGCACGCCTATCCCATTTCCTTACATTAAACTCCCTCCTTAACCCACTGCAATCTGGATTTCGTCCCTTTATCACTTCACAGAGACAGCAATTGTTAAGGTTACCAATAACCTACTTACAGCAAAATCAAAAGGCCACTTCTCTCTGCTTATCCTCCTTGATCTGTCCGCAGCCTTTGAAACTGTTGGGCGCCATCTTTTGCTCCAAACCCTCCAATCCTTCTGTATTTGTGACACAGCTCTCTCGTGGTTCTCTTCCTACCTGTCTAACTGTACCTTTAGTGTAGCCTTCTCTGGGGCTTCCTCTGCCCCGTCACCACTTTCTGTTGGGGTACTGCAAGGCTCTCTCCTCAGTCCCCTTCTCTTCTCAATCTACACGTTATCATTAAGTTCCCTAATAAAGTCCCACAAGTTCCATCTAACAGCTATTCATATATGATTTTCAATATGTCCAAATAACTTAAATTTAATATGACACTTATTACCATATTAACAGTTAATGGCATAAAAGATTGTTTTGAACACAACATTATAATTATTTACTTGTGTGAAATGAACTAATGGAGTAAGATTGACTTTTCTTTATTACTGACATTATTTATTATTAAATGTGCTATATGGGCCTTGATTTGTGTGCACATAATTTAATACATTGGGATTTAAAAGGAAACGATATCAAAGACACTCAGTACTTAAAGGGACATTGTACAATAGATTTTTCTTTGCATAAATGTTTTGTAGATAATCCATTTATATAGCCCATCTGGTCTTGTTTTTGTAAAAATGTATAGTTTTGCTTATTTTTTAATAACATTGTGCTGATTTTCAGACTCCTAACCAAGCCCCACAGTGTCAGATGTATATACACGTTTACAGACTACTGCTGGCTCGTGCTTATCTGATCTGTCTTTTCATATGCAGGGAAGGGGGGAGTGTCTGCTCCCAGCCCCTTTCACTGAGTGTTCCAGCTAATCTCATCAACAGTGATAAACTTGGAGCATTTAAGCAAGTTTTTGAAAGGTTTTATACTGGATTTTTAGATCAGCATCTGTGCATATTCTTCTTTATAGTAGTGTCTATTACATGCAGTTATATGAAAAATGGTGCATACTGTCCCTTTAAGCTATTCATCAGAATGAAAACCGCAATGTCTCAGTTCTTTAGCTTGATCTGCTAAAAAAGCAACATATAACTTGTGTAGGTAGATCAGAGAAAAAGCATTGAAGTTGATGTTTAAATGCAATGTGTACAAAAAAAATACAAATTAATTCAGCATGCAGATTTGAAATACAGTTGATATTAGTAAAAACATTTTTTTTTTATCTCTTTACAGTCAATGCATTAAAAAATCAATTTCAGTAATTTTTCAGTGCTACCCACCTGAATTACATTTAGATAAAATCTTAATAAAATTAAGAAAAAGGATGAAGGAAAGTATGAAAGGTATTATTATTAAAACTTTCAAGGGATAGGAAAGTTAAAATTAAACTTGCATGTTTCATGCAGAGCATGTCATTTTAAAACACTTTTAAATTCACTTCTATTTTCAAATGTGCTTCAATCTCTTGGTATCCCTTGTTGAAAAAGAATATGCACATATCTTATACCAGTGGGAGCTAGCTGCTGATTGGTGCCTGCACACATTTGTCTCTTGTGATTGGCTAACTGGATGTGTTCAGCTAGCTGCCAGCAGTGCAATGCTGTTACTTCAGCAAAGAATAACAAGATAATGAATCAAATTTGATAATAGAAGTGAAATAGAATACTGTTTAAAATTGTATGTTCTATCCAAAACATGAAAGAAAATGTTGGGGTTTACTGTCCCTTTAAGGCTAGTACTGACCAGACTTCTTCACCTGAGTGGAGAGCTTTAGATAATCTCCCCTGAGTGGAGAGCTTTAGAACAACTCACCTGAGAGGAGAGCTTTAGATCATCAGGCTCATAGTCACAGTCATCTTTACTATTGGGACCAAGCTGAACACATCTGGTGAGCCAATGACAAGAGACACATGTTTGCAACCACCAATCACGTGAATGTATCTAGTAGTGAATAACTGCCCTTGAACCAACCTAAGTATGCCTTTTAACATACAGAATAATGTAAATTTGAAGGAAGAATTCAAATTGTATGCTTTATTTGAATCATTTACTGTACCTTTAATGTACCTTTAAGTTTAAACTATGAACTATTAATATAATCTTCTTTAGTTTTCTTTTCAAAAGTAATTTCTAAGGCAGTTGTACAGTTATTAACAGAATGTAAAGTAGTATTCACTTTCCATTATCAGGGAGCTACAACCAGTGCCATGCATATGTAAATTAAAACTTAATTCTCTTTCCCCTTGACACTCTCAAATAGAAAGAAATTACTCAAAACATCGTCTCATTGCTGTTTTGCTACTGTCCCACTCATAAAATATTTAATTTACTGGAGCACAGCGACTTAGAGGCAGCAAGAAAATGATCACATAATTAATAGTTTACCATAACTTTTAATGTATTTAATTAAAATCTATTTTAGCTCTGTAGAAAACTCTAAAGCATGATGCTTAAATCTTGATGCATCACTTACAAAGCCATTATTAAAAAGCATAAACTTAAAGAATTATAATAATACTTTACATTTTGATGAACCTATAGTAGATAATAATTGCCTCTACTAATTTAGATTTTTCTTTGTTTAAATTGGGTTTATGTAATAGACTAGATATAATTAAATCTTATTTTAAAATGATATATGCCTTAAGATTATTATAATTATTTAAGATGTTAAGTAATTGAAACATATTTAAAAAAAAGAACCATTCTAACATGTAAATGTGTCATGAATAATATAATATAATTTAATTTATAATATTTTTTAATATGCTATACATAAAATAATACTTATAGAGGTATTGCTTTAATGATATAATATGTATAGTATGTGTGTGCATATGTATATATATATATATATATATATATATATATATATATTGTATATACTATATATATATTTTTATATATATTAATATATTTTGAGATTTTTTTTATTTCTATATTAAAAAATCTAAATAAAATTAGTATATATTTTATAGGTTTGTAAGAAATCACAGGTTTGCATGTATGAGTCACGATACAAAGACAATGATAAAGTAAACCTTTATAAGCTTGCTACAAAACAAATCAGAAAAATCAGATTCAAGCTCAAAACACAACAAACATAAATAACATATTTTACTAAATTTTTACTACACTTGAGGTGCAGTATCACTAGTAATGTAAGGGTAAAATGTTACCATGCTTATGCAGTTTATGATTGACCACCCTCTAAGGGGCCGAATTATAATAATATTAACTAGTATTTATATAGCGCCTTTCTCCCAGTGGGACTCAAAGCGCTTTTTAAGCGCTCGTTCTTGGAATTAACCAAATCGGCAGCTGAATAGTAATAGTTGTTATTATTACACAATTTAATGGTACTCATTTTATTGACCTCAGAAGAATGAAGGGCTGAGTTAGCCTTGCCAGGATTTGATCCTGTGACCTTGGATCTTTTTAAACAGGCTTTTTTGTAGTCAGGGTATTTACCAACTGAAGCTTGATGCCCCTGTTTTCGTGCGAGCCTTCAGGCTCGCCGGAAACAGAAGTTATGAAGCAGCGGTCTAAAGACCGCTGCTCCTTAACTTGTCCGCCTGCTCTGAGGCTGCGGACATCAATTTGCCCGATCCTAAAAGATCGGGCTGATTGACAGGGGCAGCATTGCACAAGCAGTTCACAGGAACTGCTTGTGCAATGATAAATGCCGACAGCGTATGTGCGCCAGACATGATATGCTACATTGTATCATGTCCGTCCGCTCTTTAAAAAATTGGCCCTTAAGTGTCTTTTGTATGATCTGCCCACTGTTTCTAAAGCTTAGCAGAAAATGGTGTATTTTGGAAATTGTGAAATGCATTTTTTTTTAAGACATGCATGTATGAATGTTTTCTTTAATACAAAACTACAGATAAAATAGAAGTTGATTTTTATATTAGGACTAAATATATTAAAGCAGAAAAAGAAACCAGAACCCCCCCCCCCGATACAATTTATTCACAACGCATTTCTCAGTACATGACTGTTTCATCAGGTGAGAATAGACATATAAAGAATGTGAGCTTTTTTTCTGGTTCCCTTTTCTGCTCGAATCTGTGAGCCTTAGAAACCTCAGCGGTGCCGTTTGTTTGATCGACGGTGGATCTTGCAGTGGAGGCTGTAGCCGGATTGCGAGTTAGCTGGACAACTCTGATAGTTCAGCCCGCCTCATTTGCACTGCTGAGTGCATCGTATTTGTGAGTATTGTGCACACACTTTTGTTTTGATGTCCATCACGACATACTTCACTACTGGAGCTCCCTCTTTTATCTCATCTCTATAAAAAATAGTTGCATGTCCCTATAACATGCTATGATATTTGTTGTAAAAATTGCATTTGGAACAAAATCATGGAGATGGATCACCTTTATTTGCTCCCACAATACACAGAGGGGCACATTAACCCTTATTTGAGAGGGTGAGCATCCAGCTACTTGGTGATTTTGTCAGCAATAACAAATTTGCTGCTCCTTTGTTGGGGGTCTGGTGACTGTAAAGAAGACCTTATCAACCTGGCGCCATTGAAATATATCATACTGATGCCACACCATCTAAATAAGGTGTTCTATGTCCTTATATCTGTCAAGTGATAATCACACAATACAGTTCACCTGGTAGCAATAACTAATTTTTACTTTGTTTTGATGTTGATGTCATGGCTCATATATCATCGTTAGTCTCAGCAAATATAAGTTTATAGGTATCAAAATTAAAAAGAGAACTATAATTGTTTACAATAGATGACATTTTGTTAAAATCTATATTTTGTGCATTTATTTTATGTTTGGTGAAATATTTCTCTGTTAATGTTAACTATGCAAAGTGATCAGCTGTAGGAGTGTACATATAATATAATAATATATATATATATATATAATGAGTAATTACCCCTCTGAATTACGTGTAGTTTTAAAATATATTTAATATTGTTAGCTTCTAATTTTCTGCATAAAGTGCCTCCCTATATTTTGGTGTTTTTGGAAGCTCAGAAGATAGTAACTGGCAAACCATGAAGTATTTAATTGAATTGTTTAGGAAATAATGAATCTCAACCTGCTGTTTGCCATTACACTATAGAAAAATTATCTATGGTATATCTTTTGCCATTTTTTAAAAACAAGTTATTTTACAAATGTGTTTGGTCTCCTGAAAAAGTAAGATATGTATTGTGTGGATAATTGAAACTAATGTTGAGATGTACTGTTTAACAGTAAGGCATTTAGGCCAGTGGTCTACTTTTTGGGGGAATCTGATGGAACTGTATTAAAAGGACAGTCTACTTGAAAATGTTTATTGTTTAAAAAGATAGTCCCTTTATTACTTTTTTCCACAATTTTGCATAACCAACACAGTTGGTTTATACACTTTTTACCTCTGTGATTAACTTGTATCTAAGCCTCTGCAGACTGACCCTTTCTTAGTTCTTTTGAAAGACTTGCATCTTTTGAAACAATAAAAATTCTGAAGTAGACTGCCCCTTTAATATCTTGATGCTTTTCGTATTAAACAATGCAGTTTATATTATTAGGTATTGTTTAACTTTGAGTATTTTTTTGTTGTAGTTAAGCAGTTTAGCTATAATATTTTTATAGCCATGGTATTTTAAATATTGTCAATACTAATTTGGGTAATCTTTTATCTGGATGTAGACATTGTTTAACTATGCATTTTTCTGGGGAACCATAATTGCAGATTTCAATCATAGACAGAAATATTGTCGCTTTTACTGTGAAAGATTGTTAAAACACGTTGAAAGGATTTGTTTGAGGTATATATGGTAATAAGGGTCAGAAATGATGGCAGGAAAATGATGTGGTGGTATATGGTTATAGCAGGACAGTACAGTGCATGTTACTATCAACATTCTCTATTGGAAATCAACATAATGTTCAAGCATCTCTTTATAGTTTGCACGCAAGTTGCTTTTGATGTGATTTCTTTAGGCCTTTGGTTTTCCATCGTTTTTATTATATGCAGTCACTGCTTTTGCTCATCACTTGTATTTGTATATTTTTTATGACAGAGCCAAACTTCAGAAAGCAAATAGATAAGCAGCATCACTTGGCTTTAAATTGTACAGATGGTGATGCATTTTTCTTTCTTCTAAATGGAATTCGATAGCATTCTTTCATTTGATCTCTGTATGCACAACACCTTTGCAGTAGTGTGAATGAAATTCATTCATTCTGGAAACACACACAAAAAAAATGGTTGTACTTTTGTTTTATTTTAGAATAACTAAAAATGATTGTGTCTGGAATATGGAGAAACCGAAGAAGATCACTGATCTGTGTATCCCTTTTAACAAATATTCCATTTCTGGGAACTCAAGGAAACAAGGATAATTTATTCTTTTGGCATTACGCTTTGACTCTAGATCTGTGAAATGGATATAGTAGAAATTATATTTATTCATTCTGCTGGTTTTGAATCAGTAGATTGTATTTCTGTGTTATTTTAGGTTTTAGTTACTTCATAGAGTTATTCTTTATCTGACATGCTGAATACTATATATATATATATATATATATACACACAGTATATATATATAAAAATATATATATATATATATATATATATATATACTGTATATATATATATATATATATATATATATACATTTATATATATATATAAACATTTATATATATATAATTATATACTGTATTTATATATATATATATATATATTTTATATATATATATATATATATATATATATATATATATATATATATAAAGTTTATATTTAGAATTATATATCTAATCCAAAAACAGTAAAGATGCCACCTCAAAATACAACCACCAAGATGATAATGCAAAAATACTATGTCATTTAAAAAATACTAAAAAAAAAAAACGGGTTTCCAAAGAAGCAAAGCAACAAGGACCCTTGAGGTTAAAAAGTCTTAAATCTTTATTGGATACAATTTGTATAAAAAGTCAAACAGCAGAACAGCATCCAGATGATACTGCAGTAGCAAGTAAGATCACAGTCTTACGCGTTTCATAGGGATTCGCTGTAATCATAGACCATTATCCCGCCAAAAAGCGTAAGACTTTGATCTTACTTGCTACTGTAGTATCATCTGGATGCTTTTCTGCTGTTTGACTTTTTATATGAATTGTATCAAATAACGATTTAAGACTTTTTAACCTCAAGGGTTCTTGTTGCTGTGCTTCTTTAGAAACCCGTTTTTTTTTTGCATATTCAGTGAAGGAGTGGGGAGCTCCTTCTTTACTATTCCAAGGACCCAAGTTTAGTTTTGTAGTAGTATCCGGTAGCCTGTACATCAGAAGCTGGTTCCAGCCGTGGGGGCGAGAAGCGGTGAAAGAGAGGAGAGCGGCTATTGAGATACACTGAGGTACTGACATCATCAACGAGATTGACCGAAAGGAGCAGATTACTGACGTCATCCGGAGGCGCCAAGTTCATGAGCTGTGGTGGTAGCGGGAGCGGAATGGGCTCCTGAAACCGTGAAATTACCTGGATTGGAGCTAAAGTCGGTGGATCGATAAAAAAAGGTCCCGACAGAACTATAGCGTGTCCTCAGAGCGGTGAGTCAGAACTATAATCTGCATAATAAGTGACTCATAGAATGTACTGAAATGTACTGCAACATAGAGCTGTATTGAGCCGCAGATTCCATACATCCTCTGTCCCCCGCTGTGTTTAAGATACACAAAGCTGGAATATACATATGGGATATGCTCTAATACAGGAGAGTGACTCTTAATATTTGTCTTATTGATATAGAAAATACTCTCAGGATTTTCCAATGTAACTATCTTTTATTGTTACTTTACGGGGATCAAATGTCCCATTCATCCCCTGAAGAATGTTTTCGGTATATATAAGAACCATAACATTTATTGTATAGCCAACCAGCACATCTAGGCAAGTATCCCTGCTTGCCATCCCATAGTATTATTATTATTATTATTATTGATTTATAAAGTGCCTACATATTCTGCAGTGCTGTCCATTGGTAAACTGATATAAGTAAAACAATGCTAAAATACTTATAAGAGACCATACAAAATTTGAGGGCCCTACTTCTGCCGGAACTTACAATATAGAAGGGTAGAAATAGAATGTATACATTGTTATCAAAGAACCAAAGAACTCTGGGTAAGATATGCAAACCACAGTTTTTGCTCCCATACTTTGTCTGACCACAGAATCCCCTTATGGGGTAAGTGCAACAAAACAGAAACCACATCTGGACAGCTGTTTCGAGTTTATTAACTCTCACCAGCAAAAAATAGGTTTGTTTTGCTGCTTAGTGAAGCGTATTTCCTGTCAAAAAGCAATATTCTTTTAAGTTATGGAGGAGATAAACATGTGAGATTAAAATCCTCCATCAAATAAAAGTAAGAACCATAAACATTATTGTATAGGCGATCAACACATCTAGGCATGTATCCCTGCTTAACTTCCCATAGAAGTAGTCTGTATACATTGTTACCAATGCACCAGAGAGCTCTGTGTAAGATATGCAATTTAGATATACAATCTCACAGTTTTTGCTTCCATACTGTGGGGTAAGTGCAATATATATATGTATATACAAATTAGCCATGGCCATGCCGCACTCACTCCTGCTTCTTAATCATAATGCCTGGGTGCATCCTTAAATCTATCAAAACAAAGTCCAATCATTGAAGAGCACTCACAGGTCTTGTATAAAAAATCCCTTTATTTATAATCCATTAAAATTCAAAGTCATTAAACAAAGAGCATAGAATGAGGCACGCACTGGTCTTTTTAAGTAACAAGTTTAATGCATGTAAAGTTTCTGGGATACTCTCCCCTTCCCCCGAAATGTTACACACATTAAAGGGCCACTAAACCCAAAATCTTTTTTTTCATGATTCAGATAGAGAATAGAAACTTAAACAACATTACAATTTACTTCTATTATTTATTTTGCTTCATTTTTTAGATATCCTTAGTTGAAAAAAAATACACATGGTGAGCCAATCGCACAAGGCTTCTATGTGCAGCAACCAATCAGCAGCTACTGAGCATATCTAGATATGCTTTTCAGCAAAGAATATCAATAGAATAAAACAAATTAGATAATATAAGTGAATTAGAAAGATGTTTAAAATTGCATTCTCTTTCTAAATCATGAAAGAAAAAAATGTGGGTTTCATGTCCCTTCAAGCTAGTAACTTTAAAGGACTAGTGAATGCCTGCTTCTATGCTCTTTATATTAATCTGTTGGCACCCTGGCTGATGTTTAGTAATTGCTGAGAGTGTATTTTTATATATATAACGTGGTTGTGTTAGGTGTTTTTACATAAATGAAAAAATTGAATAATCAAATTAATGATTACAAGATTATTACTGTAGCAAGTGTAATCTAATAATTATTTATGTGCTTAAATTTTGTAGGGTAGCCAGTACTTTCTGTTTTTTATTCAGATACAATCATATATGTAAACAAGACAGAACTGTAAATTAAAGCCTCTAATCAATTAAATCACATAAGTACTGTTTCCCAAACACCATGAGGCCTATTTATCAAGCCGTCAACTATGCTGCATACGACGGCACCAATACGTGCGCCTAACATCGCCTAAAATCGCGGCCGCGGACCTGAATACGCTCTCCTTGTTTATCAAAAAAGCTATCAAAAAGCCATGCACCAAGTACGGGGCGATGAGCAGCGGACTGTTGTTAACTAAACAGTCATCGATCTCGCTGCTATTCGGCTTTTTCCCAACTTTATTTATACCCTGTCAGTAAACACCGCCACTATACTAAAATGTTTAACCCCTATCCCGCTGCTCCCCGACCCGCCGCAACTAAATAAAGTTATTAACCCTTATCCCTCCGCTACCAGAGCCCACCGCAACTCTAATAAAGTTATTAACCCCTATCCCACCGTTCCCAGAGCCCACCGAAACTCTAATAAAGTTATTACCCCTATTCCGCTGCTCCCGGAGCCCACCGCAACTCTAATAAAGTTATTAACCCCTATTCCACCGCTCCCCGACACCGCAACTAAATAAATGTATTAACCCCTATCCCGCCACTCCCTTACCCCTCCGCAACTAAATTAATGTATTAACCCCTAAACCCTTGGCCTCCCACATCACTACCACTTACTAAACCTATTAACCCCTAAACCCCCAGCCCCCCACATTGCCATAAACTAAATTAAGCTATTAACCCCTAAACCTAACAACCCACTAACTTTACATTAAATATTAACTCATCCCTATCTTATAATAAATTTAAGCTTACCTTTAGAATTAAAATAAACTATATTAAACTATTAATTAACCTACCCTAACTATTATACTAAAATGACATTAAACTATATTAAACTATTAATTAACCTACCCTAACTATTATACTAAAGTTACGTTAAATTATATTAAACTATTATTTAACCTACCCTAACTATTATACTAAAGTTACATTAAACTATATTAAACTATTAATTAACCTACCCTAACTATTATACTAAAATTACATTAAACTAACAATTAAATTAACTATATTACATATTTAAAAACCTAACCCTACTCAAATTATTTAACTATACAATAAAGAATTACTAAGTTACAAAAAAATAATAACTAAGTTACACAAAATAAAAAACACTAAGTTACAAAAAATAAAAAACACTAAGTTACACAAAATTAAAAATAAATGATCAAATATTGAAACTAATTATACCTAATCTAATAGCCCTATCAAAATAAAAAGCCCCCCAAAATAAAAAAAACCCTAGCTTACAATAAACTACCAATGGCCCTTAAAAGGGCCTTTTGCTGGGCATTGCCCCAAAGAAATCAGCTCTTTTACCTGTAAAATAAAATACAAACACCCCCAACGGTAAACCCACCACCCACACAACCAAACCCCCCAAATAAATACCTATCTAAAAAAACCTAAGCTCCCCATTGCCCCGAAAAGGGCATTTGGATGGGCATTGCCCTTAAAAGGGCATTTAGCCCTTTTTCTGCCCAATGTCCCTAACCTAAAATTAAAACCCACCCAATAAACCCTTAAAAACCTAACACTAATCCCCAACGATCCACTTACAGTTCTTGAAAACCCGACATCCATCCTCATCCAAGCGGCAAAAGTCCTCAGCAAAGCCGGCAGAAGTCTTCATCCAAGCGGGCCAAAGTCTTCATCCAACCGAGCAGAAGTCTTCATCCAGACGGCATCTTCTATCTTCATTCCTCTGGCACGGAGTGGCTCCATATTCAAGACATCTGGGGCGGAGCATTCTTCTTCTTACGATCGCCGCTGAAGAATGACGTTTCCGTTAAATGACTTTTAAGGGCCATTGGTAGTTTATTGTAGGCTAGGGTTTTTTTTATTTGGGGGGGGGGGGGTCTTTTTTATTTTGATAGGGCTATTAGATTAGGTGTAATTAGTTTAAATATTTGATAATTTATTTTTTATTTTGAATAACTTAGTGTTTTTTATTTTGTGTAACTTAGTGTTTTTTATTTTTGGTAACTTAGTTGTTATTTTTTGTAACTTAGTAATTCTTTATTGTAGATTTAAATAATTTGAGTAGGGTTAGGTTTTTAAATATGTAATTTAGTTAATTTAATTTGTAGTTTAATGTAATTTTCATACAATAGTTAGGGTAGGATAATTATTAGTTTAATATAGTTTAATTTAATTTTAGTATAATAGTTAGGGTAGGTTAATTAATAGTTTAATATAGTTCAATGTAACTTTAGTATAATAGTTAGAGTAGGTTAATATAGTTTATTTTAATTAATTCTAAAGGTAAATTTAAATTTATTATAAGATAGGGATGAGTTAATATTTAATGTAAAGTTATTGGGTTTTTAGGTTTAGGGGTTAATAGCTTAATTTAGTTTATGGCTATGTGGGGGGCTGGCGGTTTAGGGGTTAATAGGTTGAGTACATGGTAGTAATGTTGGAGGCCAGGGGTTTAGGGGTTAATACATTTATTTAGTTGCGGTGGGCTCCGGGAGCGGCAGCATAGATGTTAATACATTTATTTAGTTGCGGCGGTGTCGGGAAGCTCTGGCGCTTTCTTAAAAGTAGTGTGATGGGGATAAAGGGATTGCTATTTATGCACTTAGATCACGCCCCTCGGGTTATATTACCCAATCAGGTAATGCACCTTCTCCTCTATCAACATCACACTGTGTTACGCAGTATACTACAATTAAAATTAAAATATAAACAAATCATAAGAACATAGACACACCTAAAAGGAAATAAGGGGAAACAAAGTAGCGAAAACCAATTGTAAAGAAAGATACAGGTACTACCATTTGTATCTATATGCAGCTGCAAAATCACTTAGTGCTATTATTGCTGTTATCATATTATCTATACCTCATACTTTCGTATGGTTTAATATAATTATTGGTAATGCAATATATCCATAACTTGCATGTTAGTTACAGGTTATACATCAGTATAGCAGATGGAGTAATTTATTACACAGAGAATGTATACACATCAACATGGATTACCACTAGTGTAGTAATTTAGATTTTATTATTTTTTTTTTAATATATTTTTTATTGAGGTAAAGTTGTGGCGAACAAACATAGTATTACAGCGTTATATAAGTGCATTCCAAAGTAACAGATTTTATCATTAGTGGTAGAATTGCATATGTAAAAAAAAAAAAAAAAGAACAATTTCTGCCATTTTCATGTCATGGAGCCAATAATAGTTACAGTTGCTGTAAGAAGAGGAAAAAAAATACAATTCAACAATACGCCAATACAAATTTTAAACCTTCCTATCTGTCTGAAGAGGCCGCTCTTGGACCTTATACCATATGTGATAACTGACATTTATAGAAGGTTACCTTAACTGTAAGTGACCACTTATGGGTCTCATTGCCTGAACCTCTTATTTTAATTTTATTTTGCTCTATGTTTATAACGAATGGGGGATAAAGGACTCTCATTCTGAAGGTATTGGTTTACCAGTATATAGGAGCTTCTCTTGAGGTTTACTATCACATATTTAGGTTGGGCTCGCGAGTGTATATATTAGCTTAGATGGAGCTATGGTGGATTAACCTTAATTAGTGATTATATTGCTGGAGCAGCATATAACTTCTGAATGAAGGTTGTTATTGGACTAGATGTCTCAATAATAGAATTAGGCGCCATATACCTTCTTAAAGAGTAGTTGCCCAATCAAAATTAGCTAGAAACATCAAGATGCATCAATATTAAAGTGAAGTTACTAGTTCTGAATGGATAAAACTATACAGGGTTAACTGTGAGTAAATGGGAGTTAAGTACTTATCTCTTATATTAAACAAATAACTAGAGTGAATGGGAAGAAAAAAACCAAGACACCATGACTGGCATATAGAAATGGGACCAGTAGGTCATTAGTGTAAGCCTTACTCCAGTAAAAAGAAAAGAAAAAAAAAAACAAAACAATGTAAATCTGGAGAGGTACAATCAATAATGTATATATATGTATATCTAGATATAAAGGAACATTGCTTTCAGATGATTACTAGCTAGAGGTCAAGATCAAGCTAAATTCCCACAGTGAGGCTCATGGATACATCTATGAAGTAGTTGCATAACTTAATATGGTGATTAGCAGTTTGAGTCAAATATACACATTGTATTTAGAGAGCTTAGATGGAGCAGTGAGAGAATAGATACCCATAACAAGGAAATATAGTATTGGAGCAGCTTAGAACTATTCAATTAGGATTGTAAGTGAACCAGCACTCACACTATTTAAGCTAAGAGCAATATGCCTTCTTATTTTTAGATGGCGCTAGGATCATGCCATCCCGGCCGCGGACAGCAAGACCCCACTGCACCATAACAACAAGGTATAAATACACTACCCTTCTAAAATTAACTGGTAACATATAGAAAACAAGTATTAGTAAGGTAATATTACTGTTTCTGAGTGGGTAGAACTATGCATGGGTATCACATAAGTAAATAGGAGTTAAGTGCTCATCTCTGGCAATAAACAAATGTCTAACACAAATAAAAAGGCAAACAGCAAGAAATAGGGAATTGCATATATATATATATATATATATATATATATATATATATATATAAAAGAAACCTCCTATAGGTTATAACTTTAACTCTTAATCCAATAAAGAAGAAAACATTGCAAGTCTGGAAAAGTGTAAACAATTATATGTATGTCTAGCTATAAACAAATATTGTCTCTTATCTTATGCTTTCCAGTGGTTATCAGCCAGAGGTCGATAGGAAGCAGAATTCCCAAACATATAATAGAAAGTCTGCTGGGTTTAAAGTTTTCAAAAAGAGATAGTGAGGTTTACTGTTCACCTCCTTAGTCCATGCTTATGTAGTAAGCTAACCTACACCAGTCCTAAGCATAACGCTGCGGGGTTTGGGGCGTATGGGGCCGCAATAGCAGCATGAACAAACTTGCCTGTATGTCCAAGTGTCGCTCCTCACACCAAGCAGTCGGGGACTGAAGGCCCCAAGCATGTCATCATTTGATTTGTGTAAAACCATATTTGAATTGTGTACCGCAGTAAGCGTTTGCAACACTTCCTGTGGTGTCTGCTGAAAAATCTGGATGCCGGGCAGAGAAATATTGTGTGGGACCTCTTGCTTCTTCTGGATGGAGCGGCTCCGTAACAACGCACCTGCTGAACCCGAGTCAGCAGCGCGTTGAGCTAATGTGGGTAGGGTGATCCCGATCAGATTTGCGCTGTCATCCAATATAGACGCATTCTCCCGGAGGGGTCCATCTATGGAAGGTGTGTCAATTTGCCACTGCTCTGGGGGGTTACTTTCAATGATAGGCTTCAGGCTAAGCGCCCCCACATTCACATTAACCATACTGCTCTGCTGGTCTGTGCCTCCGCCATTACTCCAGGCTGTATCCATTGCGCTCTCAAGCCTTGCAAAGTGTCTATTCAGTATCATAGTTATCTGCTCAAGCAGAGCAGCTCCCCCAAGCTCCATCTGGTGTTATTTATAAATGAATCCCCGCTGAGAATGGAGATAATTAGTATTCTGTGTATTAATGCAGCATCTGATGAGGAAGTGCTGCTCTGTAACGACAGGCCCACAAAGGGTACCCGCTGGGGGGGTATAAGTGATGGTGATAGTCCTCAACGTAGTTTGAGAGCCCGAGTGGATTTACAAGAATCTGCAGCCACGAGGTTGTAAAGATGGCCGCCTCTTATGCAAAGTGAAGGTAAAGCTCCAGTCCTAATTCAGAGGAGTAGCACCAGCAATTAAGTTTGGCTTTCGCCAACAGCTAGATAAAAGTCCAGGGTACACTCAAAGGGTTTCTTAAAGTTCAAATTCAAGCTAAACGGTAGGTAAAGATGTATAAAATATAGTCAGGACCGGAGCAACAAGGATATGCAACCAGTCTCATGCTCTCCGGGCTCCGCCCCCCGTAATTTAGATTTTAAATTTAAAGCAATATTTATGGGCCCTGGTATAGATCAATGTCCCATCTCAAATTGATACCAAGGGGTTCCTTGGCACTTAGTTTAAAAATCCACTGGACCTCTGTGTCCAGAAGTCTCTTAAAGGGTCAGTCAACACTAAAATTGTTATTGTTTAAAAAGATAGATAATGCCTTTACTGCCCATTCCCCAGCTTTGCCCAACCAACATGGTTATATTAATATACTTTATAACCTTTAAACCTCTAAATTACTGCCTGTTTTTAAGCCATTAAAGACAACCACTAATCACATGCTTTTTAATTTGCTTTTCACAACAGGAGACTGCTAATTCATGTGGGCCATATAGATAACATTGTGTTCACGTGCGTGGAGTTATTTAAGAGTCAACACAACACAGCACTAATTGGCTAAAATGCAAGTCAATAGATAATAAATAAAACGTCATTTGATCAGGGGGCTGTCAGAAGATGCTTAGATACAAGGTAATCACAGAGGTAAAAAGTATATTAATATAAATGTGTTGGTTATTCAAAACTGGGAAATGGATAATAAAGGGATTATCTATCTTTTTAAACAAAAAAAAAATTATGTTGTAAACTGTCCCTTTTAAAAATGTCCTCCTCTTATCTGAAATGGGACAAAGTCTATGGCCTGAAACAATAGTGCTTTCTTGCCTTCCTTATGTTTGCAAAAATGTTTTGCCACTGGAGCTTTTGCTGGTTCTCCTAACGATCCTTACCCAGCCACCATGGGTCTACTTGGGGGTAACTTTGAGTCTTTGTGTATTTTAGGCACCAATCTGAAAGTGGCCACTTTTGGGAACAAGTTATACAGAGCATTCACATAATGTTTTTTTTTTTTAAAATGTGGCAGGAATCAGTGCATGGCATGTGGACCTTGCAATTGTGGGTAATGAGTTTGTTTCTACAGTAAAAGGTAGAAGATTTAGTCTAGATTACAGATTAGATTGCTGTTCGAAATATGTGGTATATTTGATCACATGTAAAGTATGTAAAAAACAGTATACAGGTTGCACTAGTCGTAATCTGAAAGACAGAATAAGAGAACACCTATCATCTATATAAAAGGAACCAGCAAAACAGTGGCAAAACATTTTTGCAAACATAAGGAAGGCAAGAAAGCACTATTGTTTCAGGCCATAGACTTTGTCCCATTTAAGAAACGAAGAGGAGATCGTTTTAAGAGACTTCTGGACAAAGAGGTCCAGTGGATTTTTAAACTAAGTACCAAGGAATCCCTTGGTATCAATTTGAGATGGGACATTGATCTATATCAGGGCCTGTAAATATTGCAAAAAAAAGAAAAGGTGTAATGCTCACTTCACAACATGTATTACCTTAACGTTTATAGTGCAACCTAGAAGAGAATATCTATACATGCATATAATAGAAGAGTAGATCTCGCTAAAAGTCTAGGCAAACAGCAGCTATAAAACTATATAAAAAACTAAATGGTTGAAGAAACAGATACAAGCGATCTATGCACAAAAATGTATAGTATATTTATTAGAAATACAATATATATAAACATTTAAAATCATACAAGTGAGGGGTCCCCCATATTGTAATGTAGTGTAAATATTGCGTTAAATAGAAAATCTAAATTACTACACTAGTGGTGATCCATGTTGATGTGTACACATTCTCTGTGAAATAAATTACTCCATCTGCTATACTGATATATACTAGCCATGTGCGTATCGTTTCAGATGAATTCAGAATTCGGACGAATTTTGGCCAATTCAGCGATTCGGATGCATCCGAATGGCCGAATCGGCAAATCCTGAAAAATTCCGAAAATGAATAAATACTTTTCCAAATTTTCGGATCCATTATTCATATTTGGAATTTTTAAATGTTTCTTCCTAAACCGCAGTTCCCCAACACTAAGTATAACCCCTAAACCACCGTTCCCCAACATCGCTGAAACTAACTAAAGCTATTAACCCCTAAACTGCACCCCACCCACATCTCCGACACTAAGTAAACCTATAAACCGCCATTCCGAAACATCACTGACACAAACTAAACCGATTAACCCCTAAACCGCACCCCCCACATTGCCGACACAAACTAAATCATTTAACCCCTAAACCGCACCCCCCACATCGCTGACACAAACTAAACCTATTAAACCCTAAATCGCACCCCCCACATCACCGACACAAACTAAACCTATTAACCCCTAAACCGCTGCTCCCACATCGCCAACACTAACTAAAGCTATTAACCCCTAAACTGCCATTCACAATCATCACCAACACTAACTAAACTATATTAACCCCTAAACCTAACACCCCCTAACCCTAACCTTAAACCTAACACCCCCTAACTTTAACATAATTAAAATATACCTAAATTAAAGTTAGCATTATTAACTAATAATACCTATTTAAATCTAAATACAAAGTAATTGCATCAGCCAATAGGATTTTTTCAACCTTAATTCCGATTGGCTGATAGAATTCTATAAAGCCAATCGGAATCTAAGGGACGCCATCTTGGATGACGTCATTTAAAGGAACCTTCATTCGCCGTTAGTCGTTGGAAAGAAGAGAATGCTCCGCATCGGATATCTTGAAGATGGACCCGCTCCGCGCCGGATGGATGAAGATAGAAGATGCAGTCTGGATGAAGACTTCTACCCGTCTGGAGGACCACTTCTCCTGGTTTGGATGAAGACTTCTCCCGGCTTCGTTGAGGACTTCACCCGGCTTTGTTGAGGATGGATGTCGGATCTTCAAAACTGTAAGTGGATCTTCAGGGGAAAGTGTTAGTTTTTTTTTAAGGGTTTATTGGGTGGGTTTTAATTGTAGGTTAGGGTTTGGGCCGCAATAGAGCCAAATGCCCTTTTAAGGGCAATGCCCATACAAATGCCCTTTTCAGGTCAATGGGGAGCTTAGGTTTTTTTTTTTTTAGTTTTGGTTTTATTTGGGGGGGTTGGTTGTGTGGGTGGTGGGTTTTACTGTTGGGGTGGTTGTTTGTATTTTTTTTCAGGTTAAAGAGCTGATTTCTTTGGGGCAATGCCCCGCAAAAGGCCCTTTTAAGGGCTATTGGTAGTGTAGTTTAAGCTAGGTTTTTTTATTTTGGGGGGGGGGGTTTATTTTGATATGGCTATTAGATTAGGTGTAATTAGTTTAAATTTCTTGTAATTTGTTTTTATTTTGTGTAATTTAGTGTGTTTTTTTGTAATTTAGGTAATTGTATTTAATTTAGTTAATTTATTTAATTGTAGTCTAAGGTTAGGTGTTAGTGTAACTTAGGTTAGGTTTTATTTTACAGGTAAATTTGTATTTATTTTAGCTAGGTAGCTAGTAAATAGTTAATAACTATTTAGTAACTATTCTACCTTGTTAAAATAAATACAAACTTGCCTGTAAAATAAAAATAAACCTGAGCAGTCGTGACCAGATGCTAAATTCAACAGCTCTGATGGCTGACTAAATATTATCTCAAACATCATACGACCAATATGCCATTGGCTAATAATATACTGATCCTCTACTAAAGGTGAAGGTTGGGAGCTGGAAAATACCAATATTTTGGGGATTTGACTATTAGGAGAGCTTATCCGACCGAGATCGCATTTGTAGGCCTGAGTCACATCATTAACATTTATTCCCCCCCCCCCGGGTCTGCAATTAGCCGGGTGAAGCTGCTTTTCCCCCTGTATCAAAATGGAGGAGCCTTATATAAACATAATTATTCTTCTGGAGGAATTGGAGAGCAAAATAGAACAGAGATTTAACGATCTCCTGACCACCGCCAGAAATACACATATACAAGATGGCGTTCCGCAACTGGTGAGCTACAGATACCTCCTCACGGAGCAGACAGAGAGACTGTCTACCATAAAAAAACCTTACCAGATAAGGAGGAGAGTTCGAGCGGAGATTTAGAATATTTTACGGACATTTGCGAAGAAGGGAAATTAGGATGTCATCCAGTCGACACTGTAACACACAACACACAGTGAACACTGCATATAAAGAGGAGACATCTTTGATGTGGCGAGACTTGTTCTTACCTAACCAGGGCACACAAGAGGATCTGATGCTGGAACAAATGCATATGGGCTTGTACCGGGGAGATGCGGCCGACTCCAGATGGTGCATTCTGGGGCTTGTTTTTCATCCAGCAGGTGCTCATAAGGAGAGGGAGGTGAGAGAAACGATCGCTGGACTCTCACTCTTTTGTGTGTTGTGCATTCTATCTAAGCGACCAATTTCTCATTGCTATGGCAGGACGGTATAGGTTAGGGAGACTCCTTGCTAACTTTGGAGGACCCCACAACATACCTCCAGAACAGAACTGTAAAAAACGTTTAAGAACTTTTCTCTGTTTACTTATATATGCTATGTGCCTATGTATATTTTATTATTGATCTGTGGGACGCAGTACAGTTTGCAGTATATAGAGCTCCGGTAAAAAAGCTGAACAGAAGCACTTAGCTTCAGAAATGGCATAACACATAATATGAGGGTCTGATAACGCTGATTCCTTGACCCATATTCTGACATATGGATGAGTCTAACTATAATCCATAAATCCCCACATTTTGGTTGCTTGGTGTGTACTACCTTATATAGTGTGAAGTCAAGACCCATGGTGTACAGTCTAAGTACTATAATATTGTTATATATGTTAGTACAAGAGTGAAAACATTTTTAGAGTGTGCAATTATCTGCTGATCCTTACTCTTTATCATAGAATACAGAATCTCAAGTTAGCAGAATAATTCATAGTCTGCAGAGCTACTAGGGGATCTAGACTGAATAACCGATAGTAAAACCCACATTTTTCAGTATATTAGAAAAGGGGACCATACTAGATATCCAGCCTCTAGCTTGATGTACTAGGGTGGGGGAATGTCCACTTATTAATAATCACATTTTTGATGTTTTACTTGCATAAATTGGTATTCTACATAGCCTTAGGTTTAAGTAATAGCTAACGCCCACACTAATGTCAGTACTGTTATGACTCTATAATCTTATTGTTTGCTCAGTTGCTATTTAGATATATAGAGTCTCACGAAGATGTTTAGTTAGAAGAGGCAGTTTGCCCCATAAACCCTGGATAATAGGCTTCATGAAATATGCCACATACATCATTACCTTTGCGAATGTGGGCTATATGAACCTAGTTTGCTCATAAACTAGTATTCCATTGTAGAACCCCCCAATTTCGCGGGCATCATAAACTTAAATGATCATTTAGATTCACAGCACATGTGTTTAAACATAAGATTCCTTAGACTACATATATAACTATGGCTCCTCCTATATTATTTCAATTTAATTTAACTAGCTCATTAAGTAAACATATATGACCCGGTATTGTTATATTCACCCGTTTTGGTGAATCATTCAGTTTTGTTCACCCTTTTGGTGAATTCTTTAGCGGTTTTAACCCGCTACACATTACTAACTTTCCTCTTGTGTACTATATGTCTCATTAGGTACAAGAGTTACCTTCTTTGCAAAGGGAGGAAATAGGTTTTACAATTTGTTAATATTTATTACATTACTACTATACTTTAATCAGCATTATGTACCCTTCTAGGGAAAAAAATGTACCTCTCATTTAAGATATTTATTCTACATATGCCAGATGAAAATATCATACTAATAGACAGAACACTCCGCTAAAGAGGTACTATAGTAACATCCTGTAAAAAAAAATAAAAAAATTATAAGGTATCCATGTAAATCTTGCAATGTATATATCCGAGGTATGCTAGTAATACGGTAGGATATACCTGTTCTCAATATGTCTATCATGATTTACTATTGTTATCAGCCATGTTCATCCTGAAATAACTTGTTTTCTTGTTTATATGTGGCTTTTGTTTTGCTAATTACCTTAATAAAAATCTCTGATTAAAAAAAATAAAAATAAAACCTAAGATAGATACAATGTAACCATTAGTTATATTGTAGCTAGTTTAGGATTTATTTTACAGGTACGTATTTAGTTTTAAATAAAAATTATTTAGGTAATGATATTAGGTTTTATTTATATTTATTTTAATTATATTTAAGTTAGGGGGTGTTAGGGTTAGGGTTAGACTTAGGTTTAGGGGTTAATAAATATAGTATAGGTGGCGACGTTAGGGGCAGCAGATTAGGGGTTAATAAATGTAGGTAGGTGGCGGTGATGTTAGGGACAGCAGATTAGGGGTTAATAATATTTAACTAATGTTTGTGAGGCGGAAGTGTGGCAGTTTAGGGGTTAATATGTTTATTATAGTGGCGTCGATGTCGGGAGCGGCAGATTAGGGGTTAATAATTTTATTTGAGTGTTTGTGATGCGGGAGGGCCTTGGTTTAGGGGTTAATAGGTAGTTTATGGGTGTTAGTGTACTTTTTAGCACTTTAGTTATGAGTTTTATGCTACAGCTTTGTAGCTTAAAACTCATAACTACTGACTTTAGAATGCGTTACGAATCTTGCGGGATAGGCTGTACCACTCACTTTTTGGCCTAAAAAAAAACAACTTGTAATACCGATGTTATGGAAGTCCCATTGAAAATAGACTATAAGCAAATTGCGTAAGTTGATTTGCGGTAAGGCCAAAAAAGTGTGCAGGACAGCTGTACCTAAAAGACTCGTAATAGCAGCGGTAGTAAAAAAGCATCGTTATGAGGCTTAACGCTGCTTTTTTACTCATAACGCAAGACTCGTTAGCCGAAAGTAACTTACCTGTGAAATAAAACCTAAAGCCTATATTTAGAGTTTTGCGGCCAAAGGGGTGTGTTAGCTACGCGTGTTTTTTTCCCCCAGCACCTTTTAAACAACGCTGGTATTTAGAGTTCTCAGAAGGGCTGCGTTAGGCTCCAAAAAGGGAGCGTACAGGCATATTTACCGCTACTGCAACTCTCAATACCAGCGTTGCTTACGGACGCGGGTGGAGGAGAAGGTGCATTACCTGATTGGGTAATATAGCCCGAGGGGCGTGAACTTGCATAAATAGCAAGAGCGGCATGAAACCCATCAGATGACATTGGACCTGTTCCGTTGAACCTATACGCCTCTGTTTATGTCCTGCGATGTGTAAGTTTTTACTTTTTCATTAAATTTTAACTTTTTACCACTTTACAGTGCTGTGTTTAGATTGTTGCCACATCTACTTAATTTGCTTCTAGCCCCTGGATTATTGCTTATGTTCTTTATACACATATTAGTATATATATTATTATTAGTCATATACATAAATATTAAATATGCTGCGCTTAAAGAGACAGTGAAATCATATTTAGACATTCAAGATTTAGACAGAGCATACAATTTTCAACAACTTTCCAAATTATTCATATTATTTCATTTGCTAATTCTCTTGTTATCCTTTGCTGAAAGGTTTATCTAGGAAAGCTCAGGAGCAGCAAAGAACCTAGGTTCTAGCTGCTGATTGGTGGCTGCATATATATACCTACTGTCATTGGCTCACCCATGTGTTTAGTTAGAAACCAGTAGTACATTGCTGCTCCTTCAACAAATCATAACAAGAGAATGAAGCAAATTTGATAATAGAAGTAAACTTGAAAATTTTTTAAAATTGTATGTTCTACCTAAATCAAGGAAGGCCCAGGGAAGGGCCGAAACGCGTTGGCTAGTTTATGGTAAGCCCTATTTCAATTGGATTTAGGATTTATTTAGCATTATTGCACTATTTTCTCATTTGTATTCCACAGGGACACTGGGAATTTATGCTCTATTTTTGAATCATTTTGTTATTCTTTGACAACACCATACCACAGGATACACTGACTATGACACAAGCAATTTTTTAATTTTTTTCTGTATGAAACCTTTTTTCTTTCAAATTGTATATTGAATTGAAAGAATTGGAGCTCTATTTTTTCATTATTTTTTCATAATTTTTCCACTTTTTTGGTATTTTATTTTTCATTTTTTTCACTATTTTATTTTTCTCACTACTTAGTGCATTGTTTTTTCCACTAATTTTTGTATCACCGCTAAGACACATTTTTTGGACACTGTCACATTAACATCTCTACTCACAGGAGAGACTTAATCTAGGAGTTTTTTATTTGACTGGGTAACCTTGAAGACTTGGAACACCACCTATTCTATATGAGGAAACGCATATATACTAACTAACAACGAGCCAAATTATAAGCTAATCCATCAGACTTTTCAGAATTTCCCTTTAGATTGGCCAAACAGGATTACTTAGGATTGTATTTTAAATATATTATCTGTAAGCATACTATCCCTCCTAACCGGGGTTTAGCACATTTTGTCTATTATGGTTATGTACTGATTTGAATTTTTATGTAACATGGATCCATGAATGTATATTTTTATGTGATTTTTTTTATACCTTTTTATGACTTTCTTATGTGATATTTTTATGTGACATTTTATGTGACATTTTTATACCAATCTATAACTGGTCACTATAAGATTCTCTATCATCTGTGTGTTAATAAATTTGTTAATTATCAACAAATTACTGCAACTAATTTATCCTCTGCCCACTTTGAGGCGCTCCCCAGACCCTCTTGTTATTTGTTTATCTAGGAAAGCTCAGGAGCAGCAAAGAACCTAGGTTCTAGCTGCTGATTGGTGGCTGCATATATATACCTACTGTCATTGGCTCACCCATGTGTTTAGTTAGAAACCAGTAGTACATTGCTGCTCCTTCAACAAATGATAACAAGAGAATGAAGCAAATTTGATAATAGAAGTAAACTTGAAAATTGTTTAAAATTGTATGTCCTACCTAAATCATAAAATTCAATTTTTGGGTTTCATGTCCCTTCAAGTTCTATAACGTCTCTGACGGCATCAGAGCTAAGCTTTCATTGGAGGGTGAACGTGAGGTCGCGTTCACATTGCACCTAACATAGCATGTGCTGGTATTACAAAGTAGAGGGAAAATATTGCTTCAGCAAAAGCAATATATTGCGCTCCACTTATAGTTTGGCCCATAATGTTTTTTGTAAAATATATATGTATACCTATATATGTATATGAATATATACAGGTATATATATATATATATATATATATATATATATTTGAAATAAATATTTAGAAATACAAAGAATGTTTTCTTCTAACTGAAGAACATAGGAATGTAAAATATTAACAGTAAAAACACAGTAAAAACCATAATCCATACTAATATTGATTATTATCTTGTTTTCAGGTATTTGAGTGGAATGGAATCCAGAGTATATATAAATATGTATTTATTGTATACATGTGTATTTATGAGTTTATCTATAAAAACACATAAATACACACACACATATATATACATACACATATTTAGATGTTAGTGTATATAAATATATATATATATATATTTATATATATATAAATATATATAGTATCTCACAAAAGTGAGTACACCACTCACATTTTTGTAAATATTTCCTTTTCATTTTTTGAAGTTCATGCTATCCACCTCTTTTCCCATCTAGCTCTTCGTGATGCTGTTTTTTTTCGGAACCCTTCAAACCCAGCAATCCTACCCACCCCTTCTATTAACAAAACTCTATGCTACTTCCCTCCTGTAACAGAGGAAGAAGTCTCTGTACTCCTATCTTTGGCTCATCTCACAAAATGCCCACTTGACCCTATTTCTTCACGACTTCTTCCCTCTCTCTCTGCTTCACTAACCCCTACCCTACCTCATCTCTTTAACCAATCTCTCACCGCTGGCATATTTCTGGATACATTCAAGCATGCGTCAATCATAAAAATCCTAAAAAAGCCCTCGCTTTACCCCTCCACGCCTTCTAACTATTGACAGGTCTCCTTACTTCCCTTTGCTTTAAAATTATTGGAACGACTGGTCTATAATCGGCTAACTCAATTTCTCACGACTAACTCCTTACTTGATCCACTACAATCTGGTTTCTGCCCTAAACACTCAACAGAAACTGTTCTTGCTAAAGTAACAAATGACCTCTTATCAGCTAAAGCAAAAGGCCACTACTCCTTACTAATTCTTTTTGACCTATCCGCTGCTTTTGACACAGTCAACCATCTCTTCTCCTCTTAAAAATATTACATTTATTTGGCATTTGAGACACAGCCCTCTCCTGGTTTGCCTCATATCTCTCAAACCACTCTTTTTCAGTTTCCTTTAACAACATATCTTGAGATCCTATGTCTCTCTCAGTTGGATTACCGCAAGGCTCTGTCTTGGGCCCCTTGCTTTTCTCTCTCTATTCATCCTCCCTTGGAAAACTTATAGCCTCCTATGGATTCCAGTACCACTTATATGCTGATGATTCCCAAACCTATCTTTCCTCTCCTGATATCTCTCCCTCTTTACTCAACCAAATTTCCAACTGCCTCTCTGAAATTTACTCTTGGATGTCTTCAAACTACCTCCAACTCAATCTGTCCAAAACTGAGCTGCTTCTTATTCCACCCTTTTCGAGACATCCAACAACTGACATTTCTCTGATGGTTGGAGACTCTATTCTCAAAACCTCACCCAGGTCTGCTGTCTTGGTGTTACACTAGACTCCAAGCTTATATTCAACCCACATATACAAGCACTTACCAAATCCTGCCGTCCACACCTACGCAACATTTCTAGAATTCATCCCTTCCTTACTCACAAAACTACAAAAATACTTATTAATTTCCTCATTTTGTCACGCATTGATTATTGTGATCTACTCCTAAATGGCCTTCCAAAACACCGCCTCTCCTCCCTCCAATCTATTATGAATGCTTCTGCTAGACTCATCCACCTAAGTTGCCAATATACATCAGCTGCTCCACTCTGCCAGTCTCTACACTGGCTCCCCATAAACTCCAGAATACAATTTAAAGTATTAACCCTAACTTACAAAGCACTATATAGTCTAACTCCCAACTATATTTCCTCTCTCATCATGAAATATTCCCCATCCCGTCCTCTTCGATCAACCTCTGACCTACGTCTCTCCACTCCTGTTATCTCTAGGTCCCACTCCCACCTCCAAGACTTTGCACGTGCTGCTCCTGTCACTGGAACTCTCTACCCCGCACAATAAGACTGTCTAAAGCCTTGTATAGCTTCAGACGCTCCATGAAAACCCACCTATTCAGAGAGGTGTACATCTCTCCTCCATCCCTCATCCGAACCAAACTAATACATGAACTGCCTGACTCACTGCTGCAACTGCAACCGATGTAACAAGCTACCCCAACCTTATGTCTCTGTACCCTAAACCTGTAGACTGTGAGATCTCAGAGCAGGGCCCTCTTCTTCCTGTTCTAGATTTGTTTAGTTTTGTTATGTTTTGTATTTTATCAATAATCTTTGTCATTTTATACCCCTATCATTGTACCCAGCGCTATGGAATTTGGCGGCACTATACAAATAAATAATAATAATAATAATAATTATATATTTTCATGTGACAACACTGAAGAAATGACACTTTGCTACAATGTAAAGTAGTGAGTGTACAGCCTGTATAACAGTGTAAATTTGCTGTTCCCTCAAAATAACTCAACACACAGCCATTAATGTCTAAACCGTTGGCAAGAAAAGTGAGTACGCCCCTAAGTGGAAATGTCCGAATTGGACCCAAAGTGTCAATATTTTGTGTGGCCACCATTATTTTCCAGCACTGTCTTAACCCTCTTGGGCATGGAGTGCACCAGAGCTTCACAGGTTTGCCACTGGAGTCCTCTTCCACTCCTCCATGTTAACATCACAGAGCTGGTGGATGTTAGTCCCACACCTTCCATTTGAGAATGCCCCACAGATGCTCAATAGGGTTTAGGTCTGGAGACATGCCTGGCCAGTCCATCACCATTACCATCAGCTTCTTTAGCAAGGCAGTGGTCATCTTGGAAGTGTGTTTGGGGTCGTTTTCATGTTGGAATACTGCCCTGCAGCCCAGTCTCTGAATTTCTTCTTTAGTATGTCACAGTGCATGTTGTCATTCATGGTTCCCTCAATGAACTGTAGCTCCCCAGTGCTGGCAGCACTCATGCAGGCCAAGACCATGACACTCCCACAACCATGCTTGACTGTAGGCAAGACACACTTGTCTTTGTACACCTCACCTGGTTGCCACCACACACGCTTGACACCATCTGAACCTAATAAGTTTATCTTTTTCTCATCGGACCACAGGTCATGGTTCCAGTAATCCATGTCTTTAGTCTGCTTGTCTTCAGCAAACTGTTTGCGGGCTTTCTTGTGCTTCCTTCTGGGATGACAGACATGCAGACCAATTTGATGCAATGTGCGGCGTATATTGGTCTGAGCACTGACAGGCTGACCCCCCACCCCTTCAACCTCTGCAGCAATGCTGGCAGCACTCATACATCTATTTCCCAAAGACAACCTCTGGATATGATGCTGAGTATGTGCACTTAACTTCTTTGGTCGACCATGGCGAGGCCAGTTCTGAGTGGAACCTGTCATGTGAAACCGCTGTATGGTCTAGCCAACAGAGCTGCAGCTCAGAGGGAGGGAAAATGGCTAATAGGGCCCAATTTGGACATTTCCACTTAGGGGTGTACTCACTTTTGTTGCAAATGGTTTAGACATTAATGGATGTGTGTTGAGTTATTTTAAGGGAACAGCAAATTTACACTGTTATACAGGCTGTACCCTCACTACTTTACATGGTGGCAAAGTGTTATTTCTTCAGTGTTGTCACATGAAAAGATATAATAAAATGTTTACAAAAAATGTGAGGGGTGTACTCACTTTTGTGAGATAGTGTGTGTGTGTGTGTATATATATATATATATATATATATATATATATCAATTCAAACACCTTATGAGAAACCATATACATTTTAACTTTTTTTATTTATAGTTATATGATTTTTTTATTAGATAGACTATATATGAGTTTGTTATACTTTATTTTAATGTATTTATGTTGTGTTTGCAGCAACATTTTATTTAGCCCTAACCATTTAGTCGTGCTAACTAAAGTAGCACAAATTTAGTTTGTGCTCCTACTGTCAGGTATACTTTCTACTTTAATATGAGCACAAGTTAACGCGGGCGCAATATTGGAAAATTGTGCACATGCTAATGACTATAGACCACTTGTAATCTAGCCCAAAGTTAGTGTTGACATTAGACCTTAAAAACAGGGTTATAATATAGTTTGCAGCAAAACGACATATTGAGTGTGTAGGGTGGTAGTGTGGGGTATTATTATTATTACATATTATTATGCCCTCCATTTAATAAGACATGGAAAGTTTATATATATATATATATATATATATATATATATATATATATATGCATATATTTGTACAGTAGATATATATAGATAGATACTGTAGATATATAAATAGATGATAGCTAGATAGATAGCTATTTCTTTACTTATTGAAACTTTTCATGAGTTTTTTTGTCTAAATGAGACCAGTTTGATGTAAATAGACCGCCTTCTTCGCAAGGTTTTTTTCCAACATGCAAAACCCATTTCCTAGATAATTGAATGTATTCTCAATGCACTTTCAGGGAAACAATCACTATATTTGCAGCACCAGTGTGTTTTTTTTTTATATAGAAGATATACTATGTTTCTATGTTTTAATAAAAAAACATTTTTGAAGGAGGTTTTTCGATGAACATACCTGATGAAGCATAGCTGTGAAGCAGGTGTATTCAGATAGTATAGTGCTGAATATAATACATTACATCATTAGGTTTGTTTTTTGTTATCAATAAACTGACTGTTGAATGCAGAATATAAATCCAATTCTCTATCTACAAGCTGCATTACTTATTCCCTCTTCAATGGAATTTTCAAATTAGTTCACATCAAAGGTACATTGATAGTCTTTGTAGCAATAAACAAAGGATCTGCATGAAGTTTCCATACTGCGCTATAAGATCTAATTTCTAGAGCTCAGGAAACTGCTGGGTTTGCTATGTGAAGTAAATAGAATATTTAAAAGAAAAAGTTGCAATGACTTCAGCTAGACTGCTTTATTGAAATGTTAAAAAAACATCATATTAGTTTATTTCATCTTATTCTCTTATATATTCTGATTGGAAGAAAGTATTAATCTTTCTGTTTGCATTGCTTGTTACAGGTCAGCTAGTACTTGTTGTTTTCTTGTGATATTTAAACAAGCTGTAATTACATTGTTAAACATTGATTAATAAGCAACCTGCATTTCTAATGTGCAGAAACTAGCAACATAGAAATGCTTTGAAAGATTTAGCATGAAATTTCACGTAGTCCGTTGGGACAAGCGAATTCTGGGTTTCCATCAATATTAATATTTTTTTATAAGCAGCCGCTGATTTGCTTACACAGCTTCATATCTTACTAGCCAAAGAATTTAGCTAAACAAGCACATTTTATTATATGTAAAAATAATAATTAATTTTGATGACAAAAAATATATCAAAGCAACAATAAAAATATGTAAATATATTTCTAAATATTCTCAGAAAGCACAATTTTTTGTATTTTTTTCTGGTACTTTTTTTTTTTTTACATTCATTTTCTCTGAACTGTTAAATTGATGAATACATGTTAAGGCACTTTTTTTGCTGTTGTTATTGTTTGTTATAGCAAAATGTTACCTGAGCAGAAGAACCTTAATTACGTTGTAGTTTATTCTTATTTGCTTTTACTTGTGCATCAAATGCTAACATCATTAGCTGGTTATAGATATGAGTATTCTTGGTATTTGAAATATAAATATCATACAGCGGCTAGTTTTTGGCCTTGTGCCAATCACATGCAGGAATTTTGTATTTACATTTCTTTTTTTCTTCTTTTCTTTTAAGGAACGATAAAGAGGGTAATAGTTTAATGTGTGTATTCACTTCAAACTGCCAGATCAAATCCATGCATACAAAATTGCTTTATCTATACACATACACACACACACACACACACACAAACATAGTCATACTAACACATACATACACACACATATATACATACACACACAAACACACATATACATACACACACACACATAGAAATACTAACACATACATACACACATATATATACATACACACACACATGGAAATACTAACACATACATACACACATACACACACATTTATATATATTGATACACACACACAGACACACTAACACATACATACATACATACACACACATACAGTATATATATATATATATATATATATATATATATATATATATATATATATATATAGTATATATATATATATATATATATACACACACACACACTAACACACATACAGTACATACACACACTTACACTAACACACTGTATATTTCTCATTCTAATTTTCATGAAGATCCTAATTAAATTTCTTCAATAAAAAACAAGAAACATGTGCTAAAAGGTTTACAGATTTAAGTTACATACCTTTATAAATAATATCAATCAGTTTTAATTATTCAAGAGATATATAAAATATTAAAATACATTTTCAAAATATGCACAGTTTTTGTTGTCAGATTATATATATATATATATATATATATATATATATATATATATATATATATATATATATATATATATATATATATATATATACATCAATCAATCTTGATCTGTTCTTATATGATCTGATGTTTTCAAACATAAAGTCAGTGCATGATGTATGTGATTGTGATTGTATTTTTAACCTCTGTATACTAATTTGTGTGTGTATATATTTAACTGTTGAAAAGAATATATATATGGGAAGTATTGCTTAGAAAGTTGCTTAAAATTGCATGCTCTATCTGAACCATTAATGAAAAAAATTGGGTTTAGTGTCCCTTTAAATGTATAGAAGCTTTCAAATACTAATTTACAGTGTAAATAATATAAATCTCTTTGAAAATGTATAAACTTATATAACTATATATTTTCCATTATATCCAAAAATATCCATTTATGTTCCATTAGAAAGCTTTAATGAGGATATTTATACATATATCAATAATATTATATTTCTTAAAACTTAATGTCCAATTGTATGCCTTTTTTAAATCTTAAATTAAAAACATGAATGTTACTCTTATGGTATTTGTATTGAGTTTAACATATTAATCATCATAGAAACCATCTTTTTTGCAAGAATTTTATGTCAAAGTAGATGAATAAATGTTCTCAAATTTATGACACATCGTCTTTTGAAAACTAAAACTTGTTTGTGACATTAATGAACGATTCAAGCATTTTCAATTGACATGCAAATGATGCATTTACCTATGTGTTCCTACAAGCTCTCACTTTTTCAAATTCAGTAAACTGTGCATGATCATATTATTGTCAAGAATAGAGATGTGAAATGCATTACCTCTGATGCTAAAAACCATAGGGATAATATGTAAAGCATATGAAGCCTGGCACTAAGGAAAGTGTGGTGAAATACTCCCCCCCCCCACATACATTTGAATACCTTCATATGACATGTATGGATACCTATTCCACTTGATATCTATCTATCATCTATCTATCTATCTATCTATCTATCTATCTATCTATCTATCTATCTATCTATCTATCTATCTATCCATTATCTATCTATATATCATTTATCTATCTCTCTATCTATCTCTCTATCTATCTATCTATCTATCTATCTATCTATCATCTATCTATCTATCTATCTATCTATCTATCTATCTATCTATCATCTATCTATCTATCTATCTATCTATCTATCTATCTATCTATCTATCTATCTATCTATCTATCTCTATCAATCTATCTATCTATCTATCTATCTATCTATCTATCTATCTATCTATCTATCTATCTATCTATCTATCTATATCTATCTATCTTTCTATCTATCTATCTATCTATCTATTTATATTAATTTATTCTACAATGAAATGCAGATGCCATCTTGACACAATTTATGAAAAAAATACTTAAATATGTAAATTATTAGCACACAAAAAATAAAATTTGACTTTAGTTTCAATGACTTAAACAATACATCATTCTCTGTATATGGAAATGCCTAAGTCTCACCTTCATTACAAGTTTTGCGTTAGTGTTTTAACGCTGAAAAAATGGCGAGTCGTGTCAGTATAGCTGTACCGCAAGCCTTTTTAGCTTGTAATGCAACGTCAGTTCCGCACTCGAAAAAATTATGTTTTTGCATGTGATTTCCATAGCGCTGTCATTACGAGTTTTGCGGTGAGGCTAAAAAGCTTGCATTACAGCCTATACCAACCCGATCCGTTCTGCAAACTGAGACCAGTAGTTATGAGTTTTACGCAACAAAACGCTTACACAAAACTTATATCTAAAGTGTTTTTAACGTATACTAACACCCATAAACTACCTATTAACCCCTAAACCGAGGCCCTCCCGCATTTGCAAACACTATTTTAAAGTTATTAACCCCATAATCTGCCGCTCCCTACATTGCCGCCACTAATAAACTGTATTAACCACTATTCCGCTGCTCCCCGACATTTTCACCACTATACTAAAGTTTTGAACCCCTATTCCCCCACACCCCAACATCGCCTACACTATAATAAAGATATTAACCCCTCTTCCATTGCTCCCCAACATTGCCACCACTAAATAAAGTTATTAACCCCTAAACATCTGGCCTCCCACATCACTACCACTAAATAAACCTATTAACCCCTAAACCGTCAGCCCCCCACATCGCCAAAAACTAAATTAAACTATAAACCCCTAAACCTAACAACCCCCTCACTTTAAATTAAAATTACAATATCCCTATCTTAAAATAAATGAAAACTTACCTGTGAAATTAAAAAAAACCTAAGTTTAAACTATATATTAAACTAACATCACTATTATACTAAAATTAAAATAACTATCAATTAAATAAATTGAATTACAAATTAAAAAACCTAACCCTACTAAAAAAATTAAATCTACAATTACAAAAAATAAAAAATACTTAATTACAAAAAATACTAAAGTAAAAAAAAAAACACTAAATTACGAAAAATAACAAACAAAATTATACAAAATAAAAACACCTAATTACACTAATTACACCTAATCTATTAGCCCTATAACCCTATAAAAATAAAAAAGCCCCCCAAAATAAAAAAAACCCTAGCCTACAATAAACTACCAATAGCCCTTAAAGGGGGCCTTTTGTAGGGCATTGCCCTAAAGAAATCAGCTCTTTTCCTTGGAAAAAAATACAAAGACCCCCCAACAGTAAAATCCATCACCCAACCAACCCCCCAAAATAAAAAAACTAACTCTAACATACACCTAAGCTACCCATTGCCCTGAAAAGGGCATTTGTATGGGCATTGCCCTAAAAAGGACATTCAGCTCTTTTAAGCTTGCCCAAACCCTATTCTAAAAAAAAACCCACACCAAAAAAAACTTAAAAAAACCTAACACTAACCCCTCCTTAGGTACTCATCCATCGAGGGACCGGCATCTTCTTCATCCCTGCGGCAGTAGAGCGGTCAATGTGCGGAGGTGGAGGTCCAGGCAAAGGTCCATCAATCTGACATGGATGTCCTCTTCATGCGATCGTCTGCTGCAAACTGAGGATTCAAATGCAAGGTACCCCTTTTATACTGGGATTACCATTACATTCCTATTGGCTGAAAATGTTAAATCAGCCAATAGGAATTAGAGCTGCTAAAATCATGTTGGCTGTTCAAATCAGCCAATAGGATTTAAGCAGCTCTCATTCCTATTGGCTGATTCAGACAAACCAACGTATTCCAGCACTCTAGGATTCAATTATGTACCATATGCAAGTCACCCCTGGGTCACTGTCCAAGACCCAAAAACATCAAATCAAAGAAAAAAGCTGAGGTGACAGCAAATCAATATTTATTGATCAGAGGAGAACAAACACAGCAACATTTCTGGATCTTATCCCTTATTCATGCTGATTCAGAACAGCCAATAGGAATGAAAGCTGCTTTTAAGGGCTATGGGCAGTTTATTATAGATTAGGGTTCTTTTATTTTGGGGTGTTTTTTTAAAAGGGGATATTAGAATAGTAATAATTTTTAATATTTTGTATAATTCTTTTGTTATTTTGTGTAATGTTTTTTTTTCTCTTTGGGGTGTTTTTTATTTTTAGAATAGCCATTTTTTTATTTTTAATGGGCAGCAAAAGAGCTGAATGCCCGTTTAAGGGCAATGCCCATACAAATGCCCTTTTCAGGGCAATGGGTAGATTAGGTTTAACTTTATTTTTATTTTGTGGGTTTGGGGGGTGGGGGTTTGTATACTGTTAGGGGGTGTTTGTTTTTCTTTTTTAGCCAAAGAGCTGATTTCTTTAGGGCAATGCTATACATTAAGGGCCCTTGGTAGTTTATTATAGATTAGGTTTTATTTTATTTTGGGGTGTTTTTTTTTTAAACATGGTATTAGAATAGGAATAATTTTTATTGTTTTGGATAATTTTGTTTGTTATTTTTTGTAATGGTGATTTTTTATTTTTTGTAATTTTAGTGTTTTTTATTTTTTGTAATGGTAGGCTTTTTTATTTTTGTAATGTTAGGTTTTGCTGTAAGGCAGCTTAGATTTTACTTTTATTTCACAGGTAAGTTTGTATTTATTTTAACTAGGTATTTAGTAAATAGTTAATAACTATTTACTAACTAGTCTACCTAGTTAAAATAAATGCAAACTTACCATGTGAAATAAAAACCTAACGGCTAGATTACGAGTCTTGCGTTATGAGTAAAAAAAGCAGGGTTAAGCCTCATAACGCTGCTTTTTTACTAATGCTGGTATTACGAGTCTTGCAGATTTAGGGGCACCGCACAATTTTTGACCTTACCGCAAATCAACTAACGTAATTTGCGTATAGTCTTTTTTCTATGGGACTTCCATAGCGCCGGTATTTAGTGATGTAACGAACTGTTCACCGGAGAACAGTTCCCGGCGAACATAACTTGTTCGAGTTCGCCGCTGCGGGCGAACATATGCGATGTTCAATCTGCCCCCTATGTGTCATCATTGAGGAAACTTTGACCCTGTATCTCACAGCCATCTGACACATTTGAGCCAATCAGCAGCAGACACTCCCTCACAGACCCTCCCAGCTCCTAGGCAGCAGCCATTTTAGATTCATTACGATCTTGCTTTCTTAGTGAGAGGAGCTTTAGTGTTGCTGCTGCTGACATTATAGGGAAATAGATAGCTAGGCTAGTGTATTTAGTGTCCACTACAGTCCTGAAGGACTCATCTAATCTCTGCTGTAAGGACAGCACCCCAAAAAGCCCTTTTTAGTCGTTTTTTTATTTTTTATTTGTAATTTTATTTGCATTTGCCTGGCTTTCAGCCTGTGTGTGAGGCTCACAGCATATACTGTGATTAGTGCCACCACTGATATCTGCTTAACATTAGTGTAAATTTAACCAACAAAACGTTTAAATCATTTTGCTAGTGTAATCTAATTTCATTTTCTATCAGGCCTGTGTCTCAGGCTCAGACAGCATATACTGTGGTTAATTGCTCTGTGCCAGCCACCACTCATATCTGCTTAACATTAGTGTAAATTTAAACAACAAAACTTTTAAATCATTTTGCTAGTGTAATCTAATTTCATTTTCTATCAGGCCTGTGTGTCAGGCTTTCACAGCATATACTGTGGTTAATAGCTCTTTTTTCCACCACTTATATCTGGTGTAACATTAGTGTAAATTTTGTTTTAATTTTTTTTTACATCAGTCCTCTTCTAGTGTTATTTAATTTTAGTTGCCAGGCCAGCCTGGCTGCCATTAGTGCCAGCCTGTGTGTCAGGCTGCCAGCATATACTGTGCCTACTTCCATCCTCAGTGCCAGTCCACCACTCCTATCTGGTGTAACATTAGTTTAAATTTTGTAAAAAAAAACTTTTACATCAGTCTTCTTGTGTTATTTAATTTTAGTTGCCAGGCCAGCCTGCCACTAGTGCCAGCCTGTGTGTCAGGCTGCCAGCACATACTGTGCCTACTTCTATCCTGAGTGCCACCACTCCTATCTGTTGTAACATTAGTGTAATTTTTTTTAAAAAAAAAACTTTTACATCAGTCTGCTATTGTTATTTAATTGCAGTTGCCTGTCTTCCAGCATGTGTGCCAGGCCCACTTTCCAACTAGTGCCACGAATCATATTTGTTATAACAGTAGTGTAAATATTTTAAATAAAAACTTTTTTGACTGTGAATCATCAGTCTGCTAGTGCAATTGAATTGCAGTTGCCTGCTTGCCAGCGTGTGTGCCAGGCCCACTTGACAACTAGTGCCACCAATCATATTTGTTATAACAGTATTGTAAATATTTAAAATAAAAACTTTTTTGACTGAGAAACATCAGTCATCTAGTGTAATCTAATTGCAGTTGCCTTCCTCCCAGCGTCTGTGCCAGGCCCACTTGCCAACTAGTGCCACCAATCATATTTGTTATAACAGTAGTGTAAATATTTAAAAAAAATATTTTTTGACTGTGAAACATCAGTCTGCTAGTGTAATCTAATTGAAGTTGCCTTCAATGTATCTATCTATCAAATCTATCTATCTCGTGGTTGTGCAAATGGACTGTTTGCGGTTGTTTGCGGTCCGTTACACGGGGAGTTTGGTCTGTCACTGTGAAGTGGGCGTAACCCTTACACTACCTGATTGATACAACATCATACCTGATGTTTTAAAGCACGTTATTCCAAACAATTTAGGAATGTTAGGTGATTTAGGCCCTTTATGGGTTAAAACCAGACTCCGCATCAACTATGTAATTTTCCACAGTCCAGGTGTTAGTCCCCTTGAAACAACTTTTCAATCACTATTGTGGCCAGAAAGAGTCCTTGTGGGTTTTAAAGTTTGCCTGCCTATTGAAGTCAATGGCGGTACTCCCGGTTCGCCGGTTCTCGAACATTTGCGGAAGTTCGAGTCCGCCGTTCGCGAACCTAAATTTTTAGGTTCGCGACATCACTACCGGTATTACGAGCTTGTCCTGGGAGGCCAAAAAGTGAGCGGTACACCCTATCCCGTCAAGATTCGTACTGCATTTTAAAGTCAGCAGTTATGAGTTTTACACTACAAAGCCGTAGCATAAAACTCATAACTAAAGTGCTAAAAAGTATACTAACACCCATAAACTACCTATTAACCCCTAAACCGAGGCCCTCCCGCATTGCAAACACTAAAATAAAATTATTAACCCCTTATCTGCCGCTCCGGACATCGCCGCCACTAGAATAAAACATATTAACCCCTAAACCACCACACTCCCGCCTCGCAAACATTAGTTAAATATTATTAACCCCTAATTTGCCGTCCCTAACATCGCCGCCACCTACCTACATTTATTAACCCCTAATCTGCTGCCCCCATCGTCGCCGCCACTATATTATATTTATTAACCCCTAAATCTAAGTCTAACCCTAACTTTAGACCCCCCTAACGTTACACTATAATTAAATAAATTACATTAATTAAATACAATTAACTAAATTACAAAAAAGACCAAACACTAAATTACACAAAATAAAAAAGAAATGATCAAATATTTAAACTAATTACACATAATCTAATAGCCCTATCAAAATAAAAAAAAAACCTAGCCTAAACTAAACTGCCAGTAGCCCTTAAAGGGGCCTATTGCAGGGCATTGCCCCAAAGAAATCAGCTCTTTTACCTGTAAAAAATTACAAACAATCCCCCAACAGTAAAACCCACCACCCACACAACCAAATCCTCCAAATAAAATCCTATCTAAAAAACCTAAGTTCCTGATTGCCCTAAAAAGGGCATTTGGATGGGCATGGCCCTTACATTTAGCTTTTTATTACACGATTGCAGGTTGTTTTTTTCTAACACTCTCTCTCCATTGATGTCTATGGGGAAAGCGTGCACGAGCACGTCAAAGCAGCGCTTGTATTTTGTGCGGTATGGAGATTAATGCAACCATATCGCACGCACAAGTCGGCTTTTCAAAAACTTGTAATGGCAGCACTATGGCGGGTGAAATAACGCAACTTTTGTTGCGTTCGTTTCGCACCCTCTATAGTGCAAAACTTGTAATCTATTGTGTAAGTTAGGCATAAAATGGTGCACTAATGTAAATATGGAGTGTGTCATTAACAAGACAAAAAAATATTGTATCCTAGCAGTAATTCAAGAAAGGGAGAAAGAAAAACAACCATTAACATAAAAAAATGGAGAGGGGCAGCTCTCCTCTCTCAATCACTCTCATGGCCCATCCACAAGCTTCTGTACATTGCGTGGTCAGGGATTGTTTAAGCTCTGAAAACATTTTTTAAATCTTACAGTACTGGTATACAACCCCTGTTGAATGGACTGCTTAATTTAACCCCTTCTCTTCTGGAAATTTCTGAGAAGAACTTGCCCAAAATACAAAAGAATTTTTAACATTTTTATATATATATCTATCAAAACTATAAATATATAGTTTGCTGCCTGGCTTCCTCACTTTCTCTCTACAAATATACCAACCATAATTCTTGGAGACTTCAACATTCCCATTGACAACCCATCTGCCCCTGCTGCCTCTAAACGTCTTTCACTAACATCTTCCTTCGGTCTCTCACAATCCACCCTATTCCCTACTCACCGTGATGGACACTCAATCAACCTGGTATTTTCCTACCTCTGTTCTATATCTGACCTCACCTGTCGCCCTTTTCCCATTTCAGACCATCACCTGGTCACCTATAATATTAATGCAACAGCTAAACCCACTTCTCCATCCTGGCCCCGCAACTGTAGAAATATACATGCTGGGGATCTGCTCCAATTTTCAAAAATCATTCAAGATCTCCTCCCTCACACTTCCACTATAAATTGCCCTGATCTCGCCACAGCCCACTATAACAAAACTCTGCATTAGACACGCTTCCTCCTCCCCAACTGTGCAAAACATCACGCTGTCAGTTACAGCCCTGGCACTCTCAGCAAACATGCTATTTGCAAAAATGCTTGCATACTGCTGAGCGTGTCTGGAAGAAAACTCACTCTGAACCTGATTTCAAGTTTATTCTTCGTTCATGCCCTTCACTTAGCCAAGAAAACCTACTTCTCTTCTCTCATATCTACTCTTTCCTACAAACCCTAAATGACTCTTCCCACCCTTAACTCTCTTCTCTACCTACCTGCTCCACCCTCCCTGTCTGTCTTTAGTGCTCAAGACCTAGCAGACTACTTTTTAAACACAACACGTACTATCTGAAGCAACATCCAAACACCAACCTGCAATATTCAAACATCAGGCCCAGTTAGTCCCTCTGCCACCCTCTGCATCTTCCAGCCACTGAGAATGAAATTTCTTCCTTACTATCTTTCTCACGCCTCATTACCTGCCCGCTCGACCCTATCCCTTCCCATCTAATACCCTTCCTGTCTACCACCCTCACTCCTGCTCTTACTCACATCTTTAACCTATCTCTCTCTACCGGCTCATTCCCATCTTCTTTCAAGCACGCAAAAGTCACTCCCATTGTAATAAATTACATTAAAATATCAACAATTACTTTGTTTTCTACTTCCCCTTTACTTCTCCAACAGACTTCACATCAACCTGCCTATAAAACCCTCTTCCACCTGCATCTAATTGCTTGGTAATCTGTATTGTCTATACAGTCAAGTTCTGTTTGTGTCTTACACTAATTTTGCTTAATGTCGTTTTGCTGCTTGTTTGCAGTATTCAACCAACTCTATTATCCTAATGAAGCTAAAGATAATTGACCGACTCTAGAATCTCTGCTGTTATTTCTACTTTGTTTCCGAAAAAAAACTTACTGTGTCAACTCCGTAGCAGTTTTGCCTTTCCACAGAGCTACGCAGCTCTGTGACGTCAACACCGCCTCCTACTCAGCACAACTGCATTTACACGCTACCTGAATGCTCTAGTTTTTGGCTCTGGTAAGCCTAATTTTGTTTCACATTGTTCCCAGTATTTCCCTTATTCGCATTCATAGGTTTCATGCATGTTAAATAAATCTGGTATCAGAAAAGAACCACATTCAAATCTCTAATACAAGGGGGAACTAACTCCAAACAATTGTGTTGGGATGATCGTAACAGGGGAAGATTAACTTGCTTAGTGAGACATAAATTGCAACTTAGTTTCACTTGCTTATTATTCATGCACTTATATCCATTTGTTTCTATTTTTGATATACATCTCAGCAGAGCTAAACATTTACATGCATTATGTTATAAATCAAGTAAATCTGAATCAATTAACCCTAAAAGATCTGCAGTTGTGATTCAACATATAATTGAGGAGCAATAATTGCTACACAAAGTACCCTGACATATTACCAGGCCTAAAAGAATAATAAATATGAATCCAGCAGATGTCCCAGCTCATGTCATGAATTTAACTCTAAAGGTTGATGTTTTCTCACACCATGTAAGAGACCTCCAACTGGAAAATGAACAACTTAAGAGATATTTGAATGAAACAGCAAAAAATCCTCCTGTTCTCACTCCAGAACCTATAGTGGGTCTACCAGATAAATTTAAAGGAGACAGGGCTCTTTACAGAGAGTTTAAGAATGCTTGTGTTCTCCTCTTTACTCTTAAACCAAGACATACCTTACTGAAAAAATTAAGGTCCTTACAGTAATATCTTTTTTGCAAGGTGAACCACGTATGTGGGCAAACTCTTTTTTTGAATCTGACAATCCTATCCTCAGTTCTGTAGAAAAACTTTTTTAGAGAAATGTCGTTACTATATGAGGACCCCAATAAGCAAATATCTGCAGAAACCGCTATGAGGTCACTGAACCAACAAAAAAGACCTGTTGAGGACTACATAGTAGATTTTAAAAGATGTGCAAAGGACACCCTATGGAACGACATTGCACTGAGAAACCAGTTCAGACTAGGCTTATGTGGGTACATAAAAGATTTATCCTGAATGGAACTCCCCAACACTCTGTAAGCCTTAATGACCCTGATTATTTCAGAAATTTTCCCCAAAAAACTTGCAATCCAATACCAGACAGCTGCCACGCCTAGGAGTTCTGAAGATTGCCATGGATATTAGTTTCATTTGCAGCCCTCTCACTCAAGAAGAAATACTCCGTAGGAGGGCTCTTAACCTCTGTATGTATTGTGCTGCTACTAACCATGTGGTTAAAGATTGCCCTAATCTTAGGAAACCAAGGCAGGGCAAGATTAATAATTCCTACAGTTGTCTTTCTAACTTTTGTCATAACTCTGCTTATTGTGTCCTCTCTCTTTCTCTTCAGTGGGCATCCCAAAAGGTGACGATTGAAGCTGTCATAGATTCCGATGCATGCGCAAACTACATAGATGTAGCTTTTGTAAATAAAAATAAAATTCCCCTTATTTGCAAAGTCATCACCTGTCTCTGTCAGAGTTATTGACGGAAAAGAAATCAGTTCTGGTCCTATCATACATGACATTATACCTCTCCTTCACATTCTGAAACCCTCTCATTTAACATTATTTATTCTCCTATCTTTTCAGCTGTCCTTGGCTTGGACTGGCTCAGACTACATTAACCTCTGATAAACTGGAAAGATTCTTCACTACATTTTACTTCAGATTTCTGTAAGCTCAATTGTATACCTTCTTCTTGTATACTACACACTACTAATATCGACTTACGGGTAGTATATTCTGATTTCAAAGATGTTTTTGATCCTAAGGAGGCTACCACTCCCTCACAACAAATATATGATTGCCCTATAGATCTCCTACCGGATGCCACTATAACTTGTGGTCATATATATCCCCTCTCTGAACCAGAATTCGTTCATCTTAAGAAATACATTGATGAAAACCTGGCAAAGGGCTTTATTAGACCTTTGTCTTCTCTGGCAGGAGCAGGTATTTTCTTTGTTCGGAATAAAGATGGAACATTACGGCCAATTATAGACTATAGGAAATTAAATAAGTGTACCATTAAGAACTGCTATCCTTTACCTTTAATTCCAGAGTTAATAGAACTTCTCCAGGGAGCTACCATCTACACTAAGCTGGATCTTCGAGGAGCCTACAATCTCGTTAGAATACGAGAAGGGGACGAATGGCTGACAGCTTTCTGTGCTAGGTATGGTCTCTTTGAGTATTCTGTCATGCCATTTGACGTCACCTCCGTGACATAACCGCCGCCTCCTACTCAGCACTACTGCGTTTACACGCTACCGGAATGCCCTAGTTTTTGGCTCCGGTAAGCCTAATTTTGTTTTACATTGTTTCCTTTATTTCCCTTATTCGCCTTCATAAGTTTCATGCATGTTAAATAAATCTGGTATCAGAACACCACTCGATTCTCTAATACAAGGGGGAATCACCCCCAAACAATTGTGTTGTGATGATCATAACAGGGGAAGATTAACTTGCTCAGTGAGACATCAATTGCAACTTAGTTTCACTTGCTTTTAATTTGTCCACTTATTTCCATTTGTTTCTATTTTTGATATACATCTCAGCAGAGCTAAACATTTTACATTCATTATTTAATTTATGTTATAAATCAAGTAAATCTGAATCAATTAACCCTAAAAGATCTGCAGTTGTGATTCTACATATTTCTCCCTAACAGATAATTGAGGAGAAACAATTGCTAGGTTAGGTCAGTTGAAATGAAGAATACATTCATTAAGAGGGGTTATGACAGTCAGAAACTAGATGAAGTGGAGAAATCCTCCAAGGATCCCCCTAAGAGATATACTACACCTGTAATCAAAAGATAAGACATAGAAGAATTCCAAACCATCCCAAGAGCAGCTTACCGTAGGGGCAATACCCTGGGTAAAAGATTGGTTAGAGCAATGCCAAACCCTGACTCTACCATCAGAGGGGGACATAGATTCTTTGGTAAACCTAAAAATGGTACATTTACCTGTTTGGGTTGTGGTCAGTGTGGCAATGTCATCAAAGAAGATTCCATTTCTCATCCATATACTGGATAAAATTTTTTGATTAAGGGTTATTAGACATGCAATTCTACGCATGTAGTTTATGCGTTAAAGTGCCCGTGTGGGCTATTATATGTAGGCGAGATGACTCAAAGGGTCAGGGAACGTATATGCCAACATAATCCACAATCAGAAATGAGAAAACATCTAATCTCCTGGTGCCGGCACACTTTTTAGAAAAATGCCATCAAATTAATCAACTTAGATACATGGTCATCGACCAGGCCCCCAGACGTACTAGAGGGGGAGATAGGGCCAAAGACTTACTATATAGAGAGGCGAGATGGATTTGGAAACTAGATACCATGCATCCCAAAGGGCTTAATTGGGAATTTAACCTACTTCCTTTCATTTGATGTGCTTTTTGGTTGGGTATATGATTTAAACCTTATTTGATGTAGGTCATTTATTTAATTGTGTAGTAGAGTTAGCAACTTGCTGCACCTGTTTTTAAGTTGATGAACATTTCACTTCAGGAGTGTAGGGATTAATTATGAGTGATGAAGTGTATGAGGTCACGTGACCCCTCCCCATTGTTTTGTGATTGGTCACTTGTGTCTATAATACCTTGACATGTTTACTTGTTTATTAGCTTGATAAAGGGGCAGTAGCCCTGAAAACATTGCTCAATAAAGGCGCTGTGTGCTACCTGCGTGTTCTATTTTGATATATTTACTAGGACCCTGGAAAGGGAGGTCCTCCAGGTGTGCACCTACATTTACCCAATATTGGTTTAAATGGACATTTTCCTGAGGTGTGTGCTGGTCCTGCTACTTTTCTACAGATAATTGAGGAGAAATAATTGCTACAAGTGCTGCAGAATCTGTTTGCGCCCTACAAATAACCGATAATAATAATAATACACAAAGTACCCTGACACCCATACTCAAAAAACCCTCCCTCGACCCTAATTCTTCTGAAAGCTACTGTCCCATATCACTGCTTCCACTGACATCAAAACTCCTTGAAAAACTAGTTTACAGTCGCATAACTGACTTTCTGTCCACCAACTCTTTGCTTGAGCCCCTGCAATCTGGATTCCGCCCCAAACACTCAACTGAGACTGCCCTTACTAAGGTTACTAATAATATTCTCTCTGCTAAAAATATTGGCCACTCTATACTCATCTTACTTGACCTCTCAGCTGCCTTCAAAACAGTTGACCACCCCTTAGCTCTTTTGGTCTCTGTGACACTGCTCTTTCCTGGATTCACTCCTAGCTTTCTCACAGGTCTTTTTCTGTGTCATTTGCCGGCGACTCCTTAATAATAATATATATATATATATATATATATATATGAAGAAATCAAGAGAAAAAGAAGTGTTAACCCTTAATCCAGCACTGACTCATAAACTTAAATCAAAAGCAACTCTATAGGGGGTGGGTGGACCCGTGGGAGGCACAAAACAGCAGTCAAAAAGTTAAAGGCATATATTTATTAATCGTGATAGTGTATCTCCCAGCGCTTAGCATTAGTGAATTCAACTTGGCTCCTAAAAGCTAAGGGTCCCTATCTGACCCTAAATATTGGCAATAGAAATAAATTGGAGCTCAAGAGCGCCTAATGAATGGTAAGACAAAGGAAATGGTTACCTTTGAAACATTTAAAACATATCTAATTTATTGCTAACAAATACATATACAGTACATGTTATCATGGATCCATGCTAAAAACAAAAAATATAAAATACAAATTTAAAAAAAAACCAACAGAAATATAACTATATTAAAAATGCAAATCTGCATAAAAATGCAATTGGAAATGTCGTTCAGAGGTCTATAAGAACTATGTAAGGACCTGTTAACATATCATAAAGAACTGTAGTCAAGGTGATGACAAAGGTATGATCAAGAAAGAGTAAGTCTGGAAAACAAATACCTCAATGATGTCCTAAAAGCACACTTTGAGGGTGAATAAAATTTGGTGATAGACAAAAAGAAAAAGAATATATATATATGTATATATATATATATGTATATATATATATATATATATATATATATATATTTATAAAAAATTGTAAAAAAGTGAAAAGTGAACAAGTAAAAATATGTGAAAAAAAGTAAAAAAAAAAAAGGGTATTAATCTGATGTCAATATAATCCAAATATACACTTAAGGTTTAGGTGATAATCCTAAATAGGTGAATCCTCAGTCATGTGACCTTATACAATGAATGAACATTGGGGAAAGTCCGGAGTTATCCAAAAAGTCCCTTAGTAAATATAAACTGTGTACCTGTAAATTAAAATTGTATTCACCCTCAAGGTATGCTTTTAGGACATCATTGCAGTATTTGTTTTACAGACTTACTCTTTCTTGATCATATATTTATTAATGTTAAACTAAATCAGTTGTAGTAGTAGTACCTATAATATGGATTATAGGTAGTGCCGGTCAAGGCACACAGAATATATTTACAAAGTAAGACACCAAAAAAATAAAGTTCTAACGTAACTAATTCTCTATTGCAACAAATTGTCCAAAAGCAGAAAATTTGTGTGGCAAAGAACTTGGTTTCTTCGCATGCAAATTTAAAGATATTCAAGGCCTGCACTTGCAAATTCAGCAGTCATTGTAGGGCTTGGATGTTAAATAGTCAATTGTTAGTCAAGCAGGTTAAAGCAGTTGTCACACATAGAAAGCTGAACCATGTAACATTAAGGTCAGCGTTGTTAGCAAGTTTTGTGCTCCACAATGTTAACAGAGAATACAGTTATTAATGGTTCGTTGGTACCTCCCCTTAAGATTTTAAAAACATTAAGCGACCACCAGGTTGCGGGAATTATATCCACAGCTCACCCATCCATATGTTTTTACATAGTTTCTTCTGTTGCAGAGGTGGTTATCACTGACTTACTTGGCTTAATCAGACAGACTAGTGGTACCTCATCAGTAGGTTTGAGGCTGATTCCACTCGGTGGGTTAACCATCAGACTATAGAAATACGACACGTATCCAGGAAAGAGATTCATCCAGGGGGAAAACCAAATCGAACCAAACAGAACCACATGCTCACGGAGCTCCTGTGGGCGTGGTCAATTAGCACTCGCTACACGTATTTCACCCATTCAATATTCATATTGGGCTTCATCAGGCATGTGATACATCCATGTCACAGAAGAGATACAACTGATTTAGTTTAACATTAATAAATATATGCCTATAACTTTTTTACTGCTGTTTTGTGCCTCCCATGGGCCCACCCACCCCCTATAGAGTTGCTTTTGATTTAAGATTACAAGTCAGTGTTGGATTAAGGGTTAACACTTCTTTTTCTCTTGATTTCTTCATATAATTAATCCTAGTACCCCCGAGCACCAGAGAAGTTTCAGTATTCTTTATTTCTCTGACACTCATCCCCTTACATTAATTCCCCGCTACAGCTTGTATATTTTCTTCAATATATATATATTATTTTTGAAGGCAACCGAAGGTGTTGAGCTAGGACCATTTTGGTGTATTTCATGCCACTGTTTCACCATTAAATGCGATCATTTAAAAAAATTGTTTACTTTTTCACAAACTTTGGGTTTGTTACTGAAATTATTTACATACAACTACTGCAGTCATAACACAAATGGTTGAAAAATGTTCTCTGGGGTTCCTTTTGTTTAGAAATAGCAGACATGCATGGCTTTGCAATTAGTTTCTGGCATATAGAAAGCCATCAATGGCAGCTTCTGAAATTTCTGGAAATTAAAGGGGCACTGTACCCAAATTTTTTCTTTCATGATTCAGATAGAGCATGCACATTTAAGCAAATAATTTACTTCTATTATAATTTTTTCTTTCTTCTCTTGCTTTCTTTATTTGAAAAAGAAGGCATCTAAGTTATTTTTTTGGTTCAGGACCATGGAAAACCCTTGTTTATTGGTGGGTGAATGTATCCACCAATCACCAAGAACAACACAGTGTGTTCACCAAAAATGGGCTGGCATCTAAACTTACATTCTTGCATTTCAAATAAAGATACCAAGAGAATGAAGAAAATTTGGTAATAGGAGTAAATTAGAAAGTTGCTTAAAATTGCATGCTCTATCTGAATCACAAAATTGGGTTCAGTGTCCCTTTATAGGGTTAATTAGTTAGTTTGTATGTGTAATAACATTTTAATACAGGGATTACCCTCCCACCTGACTTTTCCCACCTCCCTGATCCCTCCCAAACATCTCTCTCCCCCGACATCCACACTTCTGACCAACATCTTAGGAACTGGCAGACAGAATTTTTCTTTTCTTTTTTTTTTTTTAAATAATTGTATTTAATTATTTATTTTCTGCAGTGTAGTATCCCCCTTTACCCTCCTACCTCCCTGGTCCCTCCCAAACAGCTCTCTAACCCTCCCCACAATTGTGTCTGCCATCTTTGGTACTGGCAAGTATCTGCCAGTACCCCGTTTATAGATTTATTTTTTAAATTTATTTATTATTTTATATTTTCATTTTTTTGGTTGGCAGTCCCCCCACCCCTCCCTCTGATCACTAATGTAGAGTCCCCCCACCCTTATTCTCGATTTTTCTGTAGTGTAGTGCCCCTTCCCTCCCTCTTCTATCCACACTTAATTTTCTGTAGGTAGGGTCCAGCCCCTCCCTCCAACTCCCTCCCCCCTTCACCATTGTGCTGCTCACCCACCTCCCCCCACCGAACCTCCCACCAGCACAAACGGAGATTGTTACAGACAGTGAAATAGACTGTGTCACTGTCTGTAATGATCAGTTACTCTGCCTTCATATGGTAATGGAGCACCGATCATGCCCATATTAAGGCAGATGCCTTCAGCCCAGGAAGAGAAAGTCTTGGTTGTCACTTAATAACCAAGACTGCTGGAGCTTTCTAAAGGTCAGACATATGCTATGTGGTACAGTGGGCTATGGACTGCATGACGTATATCTACATCAGATTGGCACAAGGGGGTCATAAACTGATCAGGAAATCTATTTATTAAAATCACACATTTTAAAAAAAACTGGCCCAGCCAACAGGGCAAATGCCCTGTATGTCCTATGGTCAGTCTTGGCATGCTGTCCAAACAAGGCTGTGTGGAATATAGGATAATCTAAAAGGGGTTCCACATAGCCTTGTTTGCACAAACAGAGATAAATAGAAAATGAGTTCAAACTTTATTATTATTATTTTCATTAACCATTATTTATAGAAACTAAAGTACTTTATAGAATCTAAATATTTGCACTTTATTTTCAATATAAAAACTACTAATATATTTGTAAAAACAATAAACCTACATATATTTCTAAGGCTAATCTTTGCTTTGAATACATCACTATGTATATCATGTATTTAGTGTTTAGCATCCCTTTAAATCTAAAAATTTAAGTTTTTCCACTGCATCGTATAGGCTGGTGTGTCTTTCATGAAATTAAAGGGACACTGAACCCAAATTTTTTCTTTCGTGATTCAGATAGAGCATGCACTTTTAAGCAACTTCCTAATATACTCCTATAATCATTTTTTCTTCGTTCTCTTGATATCTTTATTTGAAAAAGAAGAAATCTAAACTTTTTTTCTTGGTTCAGTTATCTGGACAGCACTTTTTTATTGGTGGATGAATTTATCCACCAATCAGCAAGGACAACCCAGGTTAATCACCAAAAATGGGCCGGCATCTAAACTTACATTCTTGCATTTCAAATAAAGATGCCAAGAGAATAAAGCACATTTGATAATAGGAGTAAATTAGAAAGTTGCTTAAAATTGCATGCTCTATTTCAATCACGAAAGAAAAAAATTGGGTTTAGTGTCCCTTTAAGTACCCTGCATGCAGCACAGTGATTGCTTTGAAATTTGAATGAGTTCATTCACATCTCTCCCTAATTGCCCAGAGCAGAGGATAAGATACATGCACTTCAGAGGCTTTTCAATGGGGGTGTCTCAGGATCAAAAAGCAATGCAAAATTTTACCCCAAAACATCAGCATTTAATGTGTTTTTATGAGATACTTTACAATGTAGTAATTAATTTCTAATGCATAAACTGATCTCTACACTTATTTATTGCAAGCTTAATTTGACATATTTCTTTTTATAATACTGTAGTGAGGCTCAACAGAGTTCATGTGCATTTTGTTGAAGTAACATTATTCTGGAAAGATCTTTTCTGTTATTAGACTAAATTATTTTAAGCACACTTTTACTCTGCTTTATTTCTAGAAAAGGGGTTTTCAAACCTGCCCTCGGGCCTCCCTAACAGGCCAGATTTTCAGGATTACCTTTGTTGAGACCAGGCTACTAACAATATTTACTAATCAGATGATTATTTCACCTGTGCAAAATATGGTTTTGTCAAGAAGACAACAAAATCAGTGATCTGTTAATGTGCAGTGCTTCTGGTCTGGGGATAAGACTTTTTAAACTTCAAGATAGCTGCAGCCATTGTGAAAATCAAGAATGTCACTAATCAGAACTTGTAAAGGGTTAAAATAAGAGAATGAATTTGAATACAGGTGTAGGCACAGGAGGAAAACAATAGCAACAATAAATATGATACTTTAGTTGCACCCAGCTGTTTAATGTCCCTTTAAGATAGCATACACAACTGCTTGTGCAGCCACGCCCTCTGCTTTTGCTCAACCGATTGCACAAGAGCCGGACTTGTCAATCATCTCTGACCAATGTTTTAAATTCACCACATCTGAGGTCTCTAAAGAGTACTGCTTCTTAGCTTGCAGTTGATGGCGAGCATGAGTGAGCATGCACAAAAGGGCTCCAAAACTGCATCTGCATTTTTATAAATGGAGTACATTATGTGCTTGTTGCTGAGCTTATATATCTACAAACACACTTTACATTACTGCTTACAAATAGATAAAACTTTATTTATGCATCTATTGTAATTTCTTTTTATTCTTATAAAGTCTTCATGAACTTTATTTAATAAACAAGAATAAGCATCTCACAACTCAAGTTGCATTCTTTATCAATCTATATATAGATTTGTAAAGCAGGAAACAGCTTTTACCTGGCTCCAGTTAAATTAGACAGACTGACTGCTAAAAAGTAAGCCAACCTATACAAAGTAATTTAATAAGGTTCTCTTGTAGACAGATGCAAAAAAGATCACAATTCTTTTTATATATGAATTTAATAAATGCCTGGCATCTTAAAAAGTATTATGCCCTTCAAGTTGCTTTCCAATCAATATGTAGGCAACAAATACAATGTTATTATTTTGTCTTCTAGAATAATAATAAAATGTATTTTTACTATTCAATAACATGGTGCCTGTTACTCTGCTATACTAGTATAGGATATGCCTCTACATTGCTTTTGCTACAAATTTGTACTGGGATTGTAGGACTGATTACTGGTCCCCAATAAAGGAACCGTAAAGTCAAAATTCAATTTTCAACATTCAGATAGAGCATACAATGTTAAACAGGTTTTTAATTTCTTATGATTAGTGTTCAGTCCCAGGTGAATTGATTAGCTCAGAGTAGCATTTGATTTAAAGGGACACTCAAGACAAAATTAAAATTTCATGATTCAGATAGAGGGCTCCATGTACTAAGCAGTCAGCGAGCTACCTGCAAAAAATCTTGCGTCAAAACTCACAAAAAACTGATAGGTACAAAGTCGTCAGCTATGTTCAAACTCGCATATTTAAACTTGGAAGCGTACTTATCCGCCAAACCTCGCTACCTCTCCATTTTTCACTGTAATTAGACACATTTGACCAACAACTCGCCATAAACTAATGTACTAAAAAATCTATTTGTCCTCTCGCTACAATTTCCGCTCCCACCTCGTTATTTTTGCCTTGCCACCTTTTAGAACAATAGAAAAGTCAATGTAGACGCCAGTCTAGACATATACAGGGAGTGCAGAATTATTAGGCAAGTTGTATTTTTGAGGATTAATTTTATTATTGAACAACAACCATGTTCTCAATGAACCCAAAAAACTCATTAATATCAAAGCTGAATAGTTTTGGAAGTAGTTTTTAGTTTGTTTTTAGTTATAGCTATTTTAGGGGGATATCTGTGTGTGCAGGTGACTATTACTGTGCATAATTATTAGGCAACTTAACAAAAAACAAATATATACCTATTTCAATTATTTATTTTTACCAGTGAAACCAATATAACATCTCAACATTCACAAATATACATTTCTGACATTCAAAAACAAAACAAAAGGGGGGCGGAGTTTAGCCACGCAGGCTGATGGCTGCACTCTAAGAGAGCTCCCATCTCCAAGCCCGGCAAACATCTCTAAGAAGGGCATGTAAAAGTATAACTTCACCCTTATTTTACTGGGGGTACTCCTGGGATCACACTGCTAGTATAGAGCAAACTTTTGGCTACGATTCTGCAATCAGACTATCCAGCAAACACAGACACCGCTCCTGTGACAGCCATTACAGCGGACATTCGACTATTAGAAAGCAGCAAGCTGCAGCATCCCAAACTCCCTCTTCCTTACGGTAGGAGGACTTAGTGACCGTAAGTCGCAAAAGCCAAGAAAAAACTTACATAGAGAACAGCGGCTACACGGACCTCTCTGGCCTCCACACCGCATCTCATCTAAGACATCCCGGTCTCCATCTTTACACCACGTGGGCTGCTCTCCTGTACTAACGCAGCTCATAAAGGCAGGAAACAGACCCGGAGGAGACAACAGCATAAACGCTTGGCAACACAAGTAAGCCTGTGATTATATAACTACCCCATAAATACTCCAGATTGGGGGTGCAGGAGGAGGCATAGGGTCATAAACAGAAAAACATAATCACGCACTGTCACCCACTATAAACAGTGCTCATATAACTAAGCGCATACCTTTAGAAAGAAGGGACAGGCAGCTAGAAGGCTACATAGGGTTGCTCTACCTAATTTCTATTGTTCAGTTCATTGAGACAGGAGTGCAACACACGTACACCTCACTCACCTGTCTCTAAAGCACAGCTCCATTGCATGTGGGATGCCTGGTAAAAGGCAGGCAAAGACAGAGAAACTGACAACTAATAAAACTATAAACAACTATCTTAAACCTGCAGCTGCCCCTGACACAGGCACCCCAGGTGAAATGTCAGTCCCCACAGTACCTTTATCAAACCAGGCACAGCTCATAGACCACAGTAACAATATGTATCTATCAAAGAATGATATATTGCACTTATCCTCAAAAGAGGACATTAAGGAGGTTATGCAAGAAATGAGATCTCTATTCGGCGACCTTCGCAAGGACATAAGTGTTCTGGATCAAAGGGTTGTGACACTAGAAGAAAAACAGACAACCATGGACAGACAACTTCAAAAGACCTCAACTATCACACAAGAACATGAACATAAGATCACCAGTCTCGCTGACAAGTTAGAAGACTTAGAAAATAGATGCAGACGCAATAATCTACGAATAAGAGGAGTCTCAGAATCAGTCTCTCCCCCTGCTATTGAGGGTTACCTTCAAGCCCTGTTTAAAATTATTAGAGAAGACCCTTCTGCAGAAGATGTCTCTATAGAAAGGGCTCACGGGGCGTTAAGACCGAGACCTCCACCCAAAGCCCCACCTAGGGACATTATAGTTAAATTCTCACGATTCAAAGACAAAGAAGATCTCATTAGACACGCAAGACTGAAACACCCGATATATCACGCAGGCGAAGAAATACAAATTTTCTCAGACCTCTCCCAAGCAACACTCCTAAAAAGAAAAGAACTAAGTCCTATCACCACCATCCTCAGGAAAAACAGAATTCAGTACAGATGGGGATTCCCTGTGTCACTGATTGCAACAGGTAACAACAAAACAGCTACCTTCAAACCCGGCGATGACCCTACACACTTCTACGATGAACTCTCGCTCTCACCAGCCTCTAGAGACACCACTGACTCTGCACAGTGCTCACAGGAGAGGCGGCTGAACTCACAGAATGCAATTGACTAAAGGACCATACATCACTCTGGGTATCCCTTTACCTGATTTTTCCACGTGAACAGCTCCCCTCTCTACTTTGCTTGGTGACTTTTTTGCTACCACCTGTTCGCCAACAACTTCCCACGGGATGTACCCCTTTGCACCCGGTATTATCCCCCAGCCCAGTGGGGACATATTGATACCTACTGGGAGGCTTTGGGCCTCCCCTACCTCCCAATAGAACTCACAGAAGTCTCAGGACGCCCCCCGGCTGCTGGTAACCTTGTTCTAAAATTGTTATTTGTTATAACACTCTGCTTTACTTGTTATCTTGAAATTGTTTGTGTTTGTTATTCCTGCTTAGGAACTGTTGTTATTACACGACTCCAGACTATAGCTCTGTAGTCTCACATGTGTTACTCATCTAGTTATTGCGCCTACCACACGCTTTATAGATAACACCACGTATTTATGCAAATAGATTTATTCGCTGGAAAGCATACACCTCCACATTAAGCAGGAGACAGTCTACATATAAGAAGAAATCTCTGCTTTTATAACTCTCACTCCGTCATTTTCTTTCACATATACGACATGAGACAAGATCCTCTGGAATGCACATCCCCTATGACACATGCATACCAGATTAGTTACACATAAGAGCAACTTCTACTCTCCTCGGACTTACGCAACCACTTGCCTCCTCTTCAGCCCCATACACAAAACACTTTTATGCCTGAGTGTAGACTAACATAGACCTAGAAAATACAAAACTTCCACACTGTACCATCCGATTACTGTAAAATGTAATATAAAACTGTTATTTGTCATACCTTACTTTCTTCATTTTTCTACTTGTAATTAATGACAGTGTATGTGTTTAGAAGTTTGAAACTGTTATTTGATGTTCTTAAAATTCATTAACAAGTTTATATAGGAAATTTTCTTATGTAATAAGATCCTTTTGTTGAATGTCTCCTGCCTCTCCTCATTTTTAGGTGCTCCTTAAATACCTTCTCAATACACCTGTAGAAAATTAGAGCTTAATATGGCCCCATAAGTGCTATCAGTCTGATACAAAGCTGTCTATCTATATGAACACACCTATATACTCACCCCTTCCCCATTTAGTTTACATGCCTTTCAGACTTTTCAGCATCCAATACCATACCTCTCCTTGCCGGTAAAGGAGATACTACCCCCAATTGCTTCCTCTCCTTTAACTAGAACTGTTCTGCGAAGGAGACTCACTAATCTTACCACTCTCAGAAGGGTATCTTACATTCCCTCTGAGTAACACCTCACCCTCTACTCCTCACCTTCAAAGTCTTTTACCCTATTCTCTCCTAATAACTTTTTCCCTCCTTTCTTTATCCCTCCATTTTTCTTATTTCTATTTTTATTTTTTTTTTATTTTTTGTATTTATTTATTTATTTTTTTTCTTCTTCTTCCCATCCTCCTCTCCATCTCTTCTGACTATGACCACCAGACCCAGCAGATTCCAAGACCACTCCTTACAGATGACATCAATAAATGTAAAAGGATTGAACAGCCCGGGTAAGCGGTCAATCACGCTCAGAGAACTTTCTAAACTTAAGAGCCAGATCCTTATGATCCAAGAAACTCACTTTCAAAGGGGCAAAGAACCTAAATGGAATACCCCGAATTTTCCCATAGCTTGTTTTGCCTCTGGCCCGAAAAAAAAGTCTGGTGTGGGTATAATGATCCATAAATCCCTTCCATTCCAGATCCACCAAACAGTCAGGGACCCGGATGGGCGTTTCATACTACTGACAGGCCTTCTCTTTGGTCAACAATTATCATTACTGAACATTTACGCACCAAATCAGGCTCACAAAAGTTTTTTCAAAAAAATAACAAACCTAATTCTGGACCAAACAGGGGGTACTTTATTTCTAGCGGGTGACTTTAACCTAACATTTGACCCCAGACTTGACTCTTCCAAGGGGGCCTCGGGTGTACCTAAAGCTGTTCTAAAAGCAATTAAGACCTCATTTAACAATCTCGCCCTCCACGATATCTGGAGAACTTTACATCCAGAACTCAGGGATTACACCTTTTATTCCCCTCCGCATAATAGTTACTCTAGGATTGATCATATCTTTACTGACGCAAACGGATTATCGCTAACTAATAGATGCGAAATAGGAAACATATCATGGTCGGATCATGCCCCAGTGACATGTTCCATACTATGGCCAGACCTCCCCATCACCACCAAGATTTGGAGACTGGATGACTCCATCCTGGACGATCCAATAAACCTTACAGAGATAGAAAGAGACCTCTTAGAATACTTCACAATTAATAAAAACACCTCCACATCATTCCAATGTGAATGGGAGGCACATAAAACTGTACTAAGAGGCACACTAATAAAACAAAAAGCAAAGATTCTTAGACAGGCCAGAGAAAAACATACCCAATTATTAGATAAAATCCAAACACTTGAAAAAACCCATAAACAAGATGTGAATAATGAAAACATTAAAAGCGAATTACTCAAGGCTAGAACAGACTTAAAGACCCTCCTAACAAATATACACCAACGTAATGCATTATACTTAAAGCAATATTATTATGAAGGGGGAAACAAGCCTGGGAAGCTGCTAGCGCGATGCCTCCATAGGAGGCAACTAGCTACACATATTCACTACCTACAAACTACTGATGGTCACATAGCTAAAAGTAATAAACAAATAGCCTCCACTTTCAGAAACTATTACAGTTCTCTTTACAATATACCAGACACTAGTGACAATCCTTTGAATAAAGACCCCATATGTAACTCTGATGAGTCTCTGGATAAATATTTCCAAGACCTAGAATTACCCTTAATAACCAAAGAAGAGGGGGAGCACTTAGAAGCACCAATCGCACTCAGTGAAATAAAACAAGCTATTAAAGACTCTCCCTCGGGTAAAAGCCCAGGCCCAGATGGATACACCATAGGATACTATAAGAAATTCACGGATATACTTTCTCCTCACCTTCTTACTTTGTTTAACAGTCTAAGAGACAACCCCGTCTTGTCCAAAAATCTTCTTGAGGCCCATATCACTGTAATCCCCAAATCGGGCAAACCTGCCACTTGTCCCCAGAATTTTAGACCAATTTCCCTAATCAACACAGACATGAAAATACTCGCCAAAATATTAGCCAACAGATTAAATAAATACCTCCCGAAATTAATATCAAATGACCAAGTTGGATTTATACCCGGACGTGAAGCCCGAGATAATGTCCTTAAAGTTACACAACTAATAAACCACGCTAAAATTTCTGGGACGCCCATGATCCTTTTTTCATCCGATGCGGAGAAGGCCTTCGATAGGGTTCGCTGGTCTTTTCTGCGTAAAGCAATGGTTGCTATGGGAATTCCAACCCCCTTCCTAAATTTATCCTTGGCCCTATATTCCAACCCTAACGCTAGGGTCAGAGTGAACGGAGCCCTCTCTGACCCCTTTAACATCAGCAATGGCACCAGACAGGGGTGCCCCCTGTCCCCTCTCCTCTTTGCCATCTCCATAGAAATTTTGGCTCAAAAAATTAGAATTAATGACAAAATAAAAGGACTCAAAATAGGACAAACAGAACATAAACAAGCATTATATGCTGATGACATCCTCTTTACACTTACCAAAGCAGAAAGCTCCATTCCAGAATTACTAAACGAATTAGCAACCTTTGGTGAATACTCAAACTTCAAATTAAATATCAACAAATCCGAAATCCTGAATATAAACTCCCCAATGCACATAATACAGGACTTGAGAAACAAATACAATCTCCCCATTGCCCAACATAGACTGAAATACCTAGGGATATATTTGACTGCCTCAATGCAAGACCTATTCAAACAGAATTACACCACTCTAAAAAATGAAATAACTCACGACCTCTCCACTTGGAAAAATAAACCCCTATCATGGTTAGGCAGGATTGGAGTTATAAAAATGAATATCCTCCCTCGAATACTCTACCTAATGCAAGCCCTCCCTATCCCATTACATGTCAACTACATTACTCAATTACAGAAAATAATAGAACAATACATCTGGGCGGGAACAAAACCAAGAACGCCGAAAAAAACACTATATCTACCTAGAGACTGCGGGGGACTGGGAGTACCAAATTTCGGGCCTATAGACTCGCGATCACACTTAGGCATATAGTGGAATGGGCACACAACAGTGATAACAAAAAGTGGATACAGATCGATAGAAATATCTTTAGCTTAAACAATATGGCCACCCTAGCTTGGTCACCCCATCAGAAAAGACCTAAACACCTACAAAACTATATAATCACAGCAGACATCCTTTCTGATTGGGACAAACTGACAGCTACCAGTACACATATCTCTTCTAAATTCGCCCCACTCACCCCTATTATCGAGAACGTGGAGCTCCCTTACCACAACCTGGGTAATAAAATTTCCAAACCCTATGAATTAAGAATAGGAACCGTTCAATTTATTACAGATAATGGCAAACTGAAAACCCAAGCACACATGGCGGAAGTTCATGGGGAGATCTTCTCCTCTTGGCTCCACTACAACCAACTGTTACACTACATATCACATCACAAGTTCAAAAAAGATCTTGGACGGGAACCTACTCCCTTCGAGAACTTATGTATTCAACACACCTACCCCGGACACTTGGTCTCTAAGTTATACAAACTTACTATTATCTCATCCCCCACAACACTCCCCTCATACACTCTCTCTTGGCAGAGGGACTTGAATAAAGATATTGACGCAAACACTTGGCAAAAGGCATTCACTTTAACCAAGCGCTCATCGGTCTCGGCAACAGTACAGGAGGTTCACCTGAAACTGTTAAGCCGATGGTACTTGACCCCAGCAAGATTAAGCAAAATGTTTCCCAGACTGAGTAACTCTTGCTGGAGGGGATGTGGTGGGGAGGGCTCCCTCCTTCACATATGGTGGTCGTGCCCTCTTTTGAAGGGGTTCTGGACCACTGTCTTCAAAACAATCTCCGAAATTGTAGGCACGCAGATCCAGGCGGCACCCGAGGTCCTCTTGTTCTGCTCTCTGCCCAGGCTAGAAGGCCAGGACAAACAAACACTCTTACTCATTATGCTGACAGCAGCCAAAAAACTTATCCCAAAACATTGGAAAACTCAAATAATCCCCACCGAACAGGAATGGAAAAACCAGGTAGATGACCTATTGACATTGGAGCGGTACCATTATCTAAAAGTCCATAAACTAGACCAACACGAATTACTGCTAGCGTATTGGAACAAAACAATTTAGAAAAAGGCCCTCAGTACCCCTGAGTTGGCTTCCAGATGGGAACAAAGACCTTCCCTTCCCCCCCCCTATAAATATATATATATATATATATTTTTTTTTTTTTTTCTTCTTCTCCCCTAACGCCTAATTTTCTATTCTTCTCTCTTCTCTGTCCTCCTTTCCCTCCCAGATTTATATACAAAGCTCTCATTTCCACAACTGCCCTTATAGATGATATAACAGATATTATAAAATGACAAGAAAACACAAATAGCTTTAAGAAACACCTCAGACATGGTGATATAGTTAGATCAAAGTTTATTTCTTTATGATTACAATGCCAATGATGCGTTAACATTTGTTATCTATCTTACTGATCCACACGAGACATATGTTTAAACTTATGTTCTTCCCTAGACAATATTGTTCGACCGGATATAATATCATCTCTGTTTAACCCATCATTCTTTGTCACCTGTTCCACCTATACGTTCGGATGACAAGTCTGGACCATATAATGTGCTTAATGCTGTATATCAAACATCACTGTATCTTGTTGTTATTCATATTTCTTTGAATATACTAATAAAATTTTGAAAAAACAAAAACAAAAAAAAAAACAAAAAAAAACAAAACAAAACAAAAACAAATCAGTGACCAATATAGCCACCTTTCTTTGCAAGGACACTCAAAAGCCTGCCATCCATGGATTCTGTCAGTGTTTTGATCTGTTCACCATCAATATTGCGTGCAGCAGCAACCACAGCCTCCCAGACACTGTTCAGAGAGGTGTACTGTTTTCCCTCCTTGTAAATCTCACATTTGATGATGGGCCACAGGTTCTCAATGGGGTTCAGATCAGGTGAACAAGGAGGCCATGTCATTAGATTTTTTTCTTGTATACCCTTTCTTGCCAGCCACGCTGTGGAGTACTTGGACGCGTGTGATGGAGCATTGTCCTGCATGAAAATCATGTTTTTCTTGAAGGATGCAGACTTCTTCCTGTACCACTGCTTGAAGAAGGTGTCTTCCAGAAACTGGCAGTAGGACTGGGAGTTGAGCTTGACTCCATCCTCAACCCGAAAAGGCCCCACAAGCTCATCTTTGATGATACCAGCCCAAACCAGTACTCCACCTCCACCTTGCTGGCGTCTGAGTTGGACTGGAGCTCTCTGCCCTTTACCAATCCAGCCACGGGCCCATCCATCTGGCCCATCAAGACTCACTCTCATTTCATCAGTCCATAAAACCTTAGAAAAATCAGTCTTGAGATATTTCTTGGCCCAGTCTTGACATTTCAGCTTGTGTGTCTTGTTCAGTGGTGGTCGTCTTTCAGCCTTTCTTACCTTGGCCATGTCTCTGAGTATTGCACACCTTGTGCTTTTGGGCACTCCAGTGATGTTGCAGCTCTGAAATATGGCCAAACTGGTGGCAAGTGGCATCTTGGCAGCTGCATGCTTGACTTTTCTCAGTTCATGGGCAGTTATTTTGCGCCTTGGTTTTTCCACACGCTTCTTGCGACCCTGTTGACTATTTTGAATGAAACGCTTGATTGTTCGATGATCACGCTTCAGAAGCTTTGCAATTTTAAGAGTGCTGCATCCCTCTGCAAGATATCTCACTATTTTTAACTTTTCTGAGCCTGTCAAGTCCTTCTTTTGACCCATTTTGCCAAAGGAAAGGAAGTTGCCTAATAATTATGCACACCTGATATAGGGTGTTGATGTCATTAGACCACACCCCTTCTCATTACAGAGATGCACATCACCTAATATGCTTAATTGGTAGTAGGCTTTCGAGCCTATACAGCTTGGAGTAAGACAACATGCATAAAGAGGATGATGTGGTCAAAATACTCATTTGCCTAATAATTCTGCACTCCCTGTAGTTGTCAATCTTTATAATTATTTTTATATTAATATTTATATTTCTTTTATGTCCTATTAGGAGATGGAGGGTACTCATGTACAGAATGGCTGTTGACTCCCTATAACAACCCACAGACCAGAAATCAAGTACGTTTCAATGAAGCACATCGATCTACCAGGGGGATAATTGAGAGGACTTTCTGTCTTTTGAAAATGCGGTTTCAATGTCTTGATCGTTCTGGCAGCGCTATGCAGTATGCACCTGAGAAAGTCGCAAGAATTATATTGCTGCATAATGCACAATATAGCAATTAAAAGAGGCTGCCCATTAGAAGAAGAAAATACTATAGATGCTGACGATTTAGCAGAAGAAATATGTATAGAAAAACCTAATAGGCGTTGTATAGCAACAAGGGACATGGTTTCAGGACAATATTTTGATGATTAAATTCCCTGTCTTAAAGGGACAGTCAACACAAAAATGTTTCTTATTTAAAAAGATAGATAATCCCTTTATTACCCATTCCCCGTTTTTGCATAACCAACACAGTTATATTAATATACTTTTTACCTCTGTGAATACCTTGTATCTAAGCCTCTGCAGACAGCCTCCTTATCTAAGTGCTTTTGACAGACATGCAGTGTAGTCAATCAGCGAAGACTCCTAAATAACTTCACGGGAGTGAGCACAATGTTATCTATATGACAAACATGAACTAACACTGTCTAACTGTGAAAAACTTTCAAAATGCTCTCAGCTAAGAGGCGGTTTTCAACAGTTTAGAAATCAGTTTGAGCCTACATAGGTTTAGCTTTACAAAAATATCACCAAGGGAACAAAGCAAATATGATGATAAAAGTAAATTGGAAAGTTGTTTAAAATTGCATGCTCTATCTGAATCATGAAAGTTTAGTTTTGACTTTACTGTCCCTTTAAGTTGATAAATAAAAAAATAAAAAATTGTCCTACTCTTTTTAAAAAAAAAAATATAATATGATGTAAAAAGAACATGTTAAAAACAAATAATGATCATATTTCTCATAAAAAAACAATAAAGTAAAAAAATTGGTATTACAATTAACCCTTTGGCTGCTAAGCCATTTCCCACCTGGGTGCTAATATTTTTTTTTTTGTATTATTAGTTTTGAAATTTTTAAAAACATTTTTTTTAACTTTTTTATTTTTTTTACAGACCCCCAAGACTTACACTGTTGGAAAGGTTAGGCGATTACCTTTCCAACAGTGGGTTTTGGGGGTCTGTAATTGCTTAGCATGCCCCCTCCTCCTATACTTAACATTGTTAAGTATAAATAAAGTTGCATCACGTAATTGTGTGTGACGTCATCGCGCATCACGTGAAGCACCGGCGATGCCTGTCACTCTACAGGCATGATCGCCGGGGTAGGAGCAGTAAGGAGCCTCCAGATCTCCCTCAAGGTGGGAGAGTGCTCATGACGGCTCTGAGCCGTCATTAGCACCAGAGTGAGAAACTCTGTGACCGCTCAGAGCCGTCATTAGCACTCAAAGGGTTAAAAGTTTTTATAATTAAGGTTATTAAAAATCACTGTTGATAATCACTGTTGATAAACATATAAATACATAAAAGATGTTTCTCTTCAATTAACAATGGTTTAAAATATTAATTATAAATCAAGTTTATGATCAAAGTAATTCCAGACAATAAATTTTGGGTAATACATTGTCTTTGTGACATCACACTACTGTCTATAACTTCTCTAACTCTTTTACGTAATGTGATTTGTGTAATGTAATCCCTCAATAGCTGATGGTAATTCATTGTATCGTCTCATTGAATTGTAGATTTACCAAACGACAGGCTATTCCAAAGTGAGATTTTATGCTTTCAGATAGGAGTTGTTATTTTAAAGACTTTAACAAGCTAATTTGCTTTGTTTTATTTTAATCTCAATTTTTAACAGCTCCTAGGTTGGGCCATATTCAAATTCAAAAAACCTTCAGGGCTTACTCTCATCACTTATTATCTTATCTTTAATAATTTCGCTTTCCATTCAATAGTTTTTAAAGTTATTGTGGCTCATATAGATTAAACATTGTCATTGTACATATAAATCTATGTACCTTTAATCAAATGTTAAATTTGTAGGAAGAAAATAGTGACTATATTTGTGCTAAAAATTGTAAATAAATAAAGCACCAAAAAAATCTCAACAAATAATGCAAACTAAATTGTTTTATTACAAACTGACAATCAATATTTAAACATTATATATTATATTTATAAAAAAAATAATGTAAACAAAACTAAATTCAAATATATATATATATATATATATACACATATGTAACATTGAAATTGTTTCTAATCAAAATATCATTTTTAATAACTATAAACATAGAATCAATTTACAAACATTCACTAAATACATTAATCTATATATACATTATAGTTTATACTTTTTTATTTGGTTACATATCGAGATCAATGCGCTAATGATTGACTTAACAATTAATTACGTCATCGTCAAGCATGTCACGTCCTAAACCTTTTGGTGCTGGCAAATTAGTAATATTAGTTGATGCCATGGATAAATATTTTCCTAAACGTATTGGTGGTGTAGGGGCAGTGAGACAGGAATGCCGTGACAAAATTATATACGAGATGCTGAGAAGAATACATTGTATTTCAAAAATTAAAAGATCAAGACGACAATGTCTGCGAAAATATAGTGACTTGAAGAGAAGAGAACCTAAGTACTATAAATCTATTAGAAGATTGATAAGGGCATGTAAGTTTAATACTGATATATTTTAAAAAATATATTTTTAATAGAAACAAATCATGTAATTTGAACTGCGTCATCATTGTTGAATAAAGAACAATACTCTTTTTGTTTGAGTGGCACTTTAACTATATTAGTATATACAATTTTAAAAAGTTAGAAAAGTAAGCATGCAGAACTGTGTTAGTAGAGTAAAATATAATTGTAATTTGTCTTTAAAAATGAACTTCATGAACAATGTTAGTAGAATTTTAATTTAATTGTAAGAAAAATAAACATGCATAACTGTGTTAGTAGAATTAGATTTGCATTCTTGATAAAAAAAATATGATTAAAGTATGCAATTTTAAGCAACTTTATAATTTACTCCTATTCTCAAATTATTTTCATTCTCTTGGTATCTTTATTTGAAATGCAAGAATGTAAGTTTAGATGCCGGCACATTTTTGGTGAACACATTGTGTTGTTTTTGCTGATTGGTGGGTAAATTCATCCACCAATAAAAAGTGCTTTACATGGTACTGAACCAAAAAAATAGCTTAGATGCCTTTTTTTTCAAATAAAGAAAGCAAGAGAATGAAGAAAAATTAAAACTAGGAGTAAATTAAAAAGTTGTTTAAAATTGCATGCTCTATCTGAATCACAAAAGAAAAAAATTTGGGTTCAGTGTCCCTTTAATAAAATGGTAGTAGCATGCATAATTTCAAATTTGTTAAACATTTATTATAATTTATTAAATTTTAATGTTTTAATTCCAAGTTTTTTAATATTAATATGTTTATAGATATGAGAAGTAAGAAAAGTAAGTGTAAACAGCCACCATGCTACCTCTGGTCAATGTTGGTGGAAACACCCAGGAGTGAAGCTTTATCTCCACCTATGCCACTAACACTATTGGATATTGAATTATCTCCCAATCCATATCACGTTTTTCATAAAAACACACAGACAGGTAATGAGTTGTTAGTTAACATATAATTAATAAATTTTAGTTTTTGGCTTCAATAGTTTTTTATCTTTATCTTTGTTATTACTTTCACATAGATATTACCATGGAAGACATAGAAAATAGGTATGACATCGAAGGAAGACAGAAAATAGGTATGAAATCAAAGATTTTCAAAATCCTGATAGTGTGCCATTATTTGAAGTTTTTAGTTCAGATGATAGTCAACCAAGAATAGAAGTTTTAAGAACAATGATGGTAGATAAAGGTATGTTTCATACTCATTACTCTTAAAACCAAGAAAATAAAAGTTTAACAATACATATTGCATATTTTTAGGAGCTGACTCTGATGAAAGTTTTAAAGGAGTGGACATAAGTGTAGAAGCCAATATAGTAGATGAAATCGATAATACAACAGCAGGAGGTAATATTTGTGATGAAATAAACCATATGATACATTGCATATGTATATGTAAGTTGAATTAATATTTTTTTTGCTTTCGTTATTCAACAGATGTATCTTCAACATCAACTACTGAAACTGAAGACAAAAGTACTCAGAGTTGTCTTGAAGATAATGTTAAACTCAAAATCGCTAAAATTAGGGCAACTTTGGGAATGTTATTGGAGCAAGTAGATTTTTTTATACCGAAAATATGTTATTTGATTTAATTCGGTGTTTTGTTGTTTTTTATAAATTTTGAATATAATTGTCAGAAGAATGACAACGAAAAAATGACAAATACTGTTTTTTGTGAACAATCAATATTAATCCTAATTTTGATTTTCTGTAAATAAAACATATTTTTTGGGCACCAAAAATTTTGTATTTATTAAAAAAGAACATTTTAAACCTAAAAAATAAAAAATAAAAAAAAATACAAAATAAATATATGTCTGCAAGCAATTAACAGAAAATACAACTTTCTGGATTTTAGTGGTATAAATAAGAAGTAAAATGTTCATTGTAGCCTTGGTCTTTTGGGGTCTGTTGTACCCTCCCTTTCACTTAAAATAGACAACAGTGATTGTAATGTCCTTTCAGTGAGGGTTAATGCTCTATTTACTTGCAGGTTTTTTTCTTCATCGATCTGCCTCTGCCACTGAAACATTTCTCTTTGGAGATGTAATTTTTGCCTTTCAATTTCATTTTTTTCTTGTTCTATTTCAATATTTTTTTCGGAAATGGCTGCCCAAAATTCAATATTAGTGTTAATAAGATTCTGCATGTCCCTGTGGTCCTCTCTATATTGCCTGGCAAGGGACAACATTTCCGTTAATCCAACATTGGCCAATAGTCCTTCGGCTGATGGATTTTCCATATTTAGAGCCCCTGTTTCTTGTGGTAGTGGTGGTGGTGCCTGTGTTTCCACTGGTTCCTCCAGGTTTTCAGGGGTATGTATTTCAACTGGTTGTGCATCTCCAAATTCATCTAGAATATCTGAAGTCTCACTTCCATCATTTATTTTCATCTGAAATCGGATTTTCCGCTCTTATTGGCATGAGATTTATAGTGATCTCCCTTGATGAGTTTTCTTCTTCTAGATCAAGCCATAAACAATTGTTAGAAAATAAACATAACATTTTTTTTACAGACGGTTTCAGAGATGCAATAGAAGGAGGGAGCAGATAAAACAGTCATACACAAATTTAAATTATATTATATATATATATATCAGTGATACATACCATCAAATAATGGAGATAAATGTCCATCAAACTCTGGAACAGACATCCCAAATCAGCTATAAACAAAGAAAAAAAAAAGAATATAAGATTTGAGTAAATATTATTTATTGACATATATTCAAATGCTATTACATTCACTGAAAAATCTATTTCTAAAAATATAAATAAAAATTTAGTTTGCAATTAAAGGGACACTGAACACAAAATATTTGTTTGTGATTCAGATAGAGCATGACATTTTAAACAACTTTCTAGTTTACTCCTATTATCAATTTTGCTTCATTCTCTTGTTTCCTTTATTTGAAAAATAAGGCATCTAAGCTATTTTTTTGGTTCAGACCATGGAAAGCACTTGTTTATTGGTAGGTGAATTTACCAACCAATCAGCAAGAACAACACAGTGTATTCACCAAAAATGGGACGGCATCTAAACTCACATTCTTGCATTTAAAATAAAGATACCAAGAGAATTAAAATAATGTTAAAATATGAGTACATTAGAAAGTTGCTTACAATTGCATGCTCTATCTGAATCATGATATAAAAAATGGGTTCAGTATCCCTTTAATGAAAAGCTCAGATCATTGGTATTTGTCATTCAAATTCCATTCCATCTTTAAACGATCTCGAACTAGATTATGTCAATACTAACATTGTACATTTGTTTAAAACAAAAAAAATTTTTTTTCGATTGGATAGATGAAAGAGATAACACACGCCATTGTAATTTTTCATTTAATTAATCATTTACTTACCAGTTGCTCTTCCAACACCTGTTTCTGGAGTGCTGGTCCTTACATCAAGGAGTGTATCTGCAGATGAAGAACTGTGTGTGACAGTAGATGTGGACCGTATAAATTGACCATGAGCTGCACTGGTAGATGGTCTGGAAACAGCTGAAGAAGATCTTGAACAAGTGGGCGCTTCATTGGTACTCCTCCCAGGCTGTGCTTGTGGTGTCGGTGTTGCTTTAAAATAAATTTAAAGAATATATATTTTTATTAATACATTTTTAAATTTGTTTTTATTTGTAGTTTAAACTGAAAGCTAATACTGTTAATAATAATATCATCACAGCAGTGACTGCTGGCACAATCATTAAAGGGGCATAAAATAAAACATTTTACTATCATGATTTCAGAAGAACATGCTTTTTAAAAATTCAGCAAAATGATAATTGGTTGATGGACATAGATGGCTCGTTTGACTACGTCAACCATGTGCATCACTATGTATGAAAAAAGTATATCTATAGAAAGCAGACAACAATTAGATATTATTAACTAATTTTGAACGATGTTACAAATAATATTATATACTCAAATACTGCAACATGGAAGTCAATAGATAATAAATTTACAAAGGCATGTGATCAGGGGGCAGTCAGAATATGCAGAGATAAAAGATAAAGTGATATGAAATAAAAAAATTGTATTTCATGATGAATGTCGAACATACCATGTTACACAACATAATTTTTTAATAGTGTCAAATTGCATTATTTCTATTGTCATTATCTCTTGAAGGAGTTTCAATGCAATACTGGTTTGTAAATGAATACATGGGTGTTATCTTTAGGGATCACAATAATAATTGTCCCCTATATTTATAATCAACTCCTAAAAAAAGGTATATTCCCGTTATAGCTTAAAAAAAAAGATAATTATAAAAACCCTATTATTGTACAATCCCATTTATACTTTTTTTGGATTATATATATATATAAATATATATACATATATATATATTCTAAAATACATATTTTTATTTTTAATGAGCCATAATTGATAAGACTCAATAATATTTGGGGCCTATGTGCCGATTCAAGTACGGAAGCAAATATTTATTTAGTAAGAAGTCAGAAAAGGTTATTTTTACGCCATATATAATGGAGACACTGAACTATCATTATTTAACAAACATTTTGCATCAATTATGTTGTACATTTACCTCTCAAATCACTGTCACAATCGTCTGTTATGCCAGTGATGATCTCAGGTCCTAGACGCTGAACAAGCTCTGCTCTGCTCATAGTCATTTAGGTCGGCCACATATGCTGGTCCACCCCCGGTAGCACGTGCAGAATTTTTTTCTCTGGCCAATTTAGCTTTGGCAAAATGTTTGATGTCATTAAAACGTTTCTTCAACTGTTCGACATCCATTTTTCCAGGACCCTGGGCACTAACGGCATCGCTTATCCTTTGCCAGATCATCTTCCTCCTTGAAAAATTAGTCTGTTTGACACGACATCCAAACAAATAATCATAAGAGTCAATAATCATATCAATCAAAACTACGTTTTGCTGATGCGAAAAGTGAGGATTCTTGGATTTTGAAGTGGTATCAGATCCAGATGAAGCCATATCCAATTTGTAAATAAATATTACAAAAATAACGCTCTGTAATCACTGTTCAAAAAATTTGGAACAATAATAAAGTTGTTTTGAAAACTTGCACTTTTATAGTAGCCAAATTCCTTTCCCGCGACTACTATGACATTTCTGACACCTTGCATGTCACGTGTTAATAATTGGCCATACAATTCTACTGACATTTAAGTACATTAGCTTAGTCGCGGTGAGCGAGGCATCAAATTTATCAATACTCCGCCACTGCTCGCGGCGGACTAGACGTGTCTATTTATGGGGGGATTATTAGTACATAGTGACAGCGGACACCATTTCGCCCACGGCGAGTAATGGTGAGTTTATCCGCATCTGCAATGTCGGATTAATTGACGGCTTAGTACATGGAGCCCAGAGTCTTCCTAAGTCATAAGCTTCTACTCAGCATATGCTAGAATTCATAGAGTATACATATATGCAATTGTGATTGGCTGAGGACTGTCACATGATACAGGAGGAGTGGAAATAGACATAACTTTGAAAATTGCCAGAAAAAAATCTAATACTCATTTGAAGTTCAGACTAAGGGGCCGATTTATCAAGGGCCAGATGGCCCCTAATGCCCTTGTTTCCGTGCAAGCCTTCAGGCTCGCCGGAAACAGCAGTTATGAAACAGCAGTCTTAAGCCATTCTGTGGCTCTCTCTGCATTGGCCAGCCATGGTGCTGATCGTTGGAGGTGTAGGAGGGATAGCAGGGAGGTGGTTGGGCAGCCTATCACTGAAGGGGACAGGAGGAGGTGTGAGAGGGGCGGGAAAGGAGGGGACGTAAGAGGGGCAGGAGCAGGTTGAAGGGGGCGTGATAGGACGGGAGCGGGTGGGACCGCTACAGCTATGCCACAATTGTTTAGTGAATGGGAAAGAGAGAGAGGGTATATATATGTTTTTAGAAAGGGATCTGGGAGGGGGGAAGCTACACTATGGAAAATGTTTTTTTATGGGACATCCTAAAACATTTAGGGGCCTAGTTATCAAGCCGTCAACCTCAAATACGCTTGAATTCCACAGCGTATTTGTGGCGAGGCTGATTCACCTTAGTTATCAGAGACTAGAGACCGGCAAAAGTAGAATTTTGTGACGTAAACTTCGATCCGCCGGACTCAGTCTGACACAGATCGATTCTTACGTCACTACAGATGTTCCGCACACAAGTGCGGCACAATCTGACTACTTTTGCTAGTTATCAAAAAACTAGCAGGTACGCTCGGCACTTTTACGGCCCAGCGTACCTGGTTTTCAAACCGCCACCCTGGAGGCGGCGGATCCCATAGGAATCAATGGGAGTCTGACCATAGCGAAAGTACAAGTTCGCTGCTGCCAGACATCCCATTAATTCCTATGGGAGATGTCTGCACCTAACACCCTAACATGTACCCCGAGTCTAAACACCACTAATCTGCCCCCCTACACTGCCGCAACTAAATAAATGTATTATCCCTAAACCGCTGCTCCCGCAAGCTACTCTATACATATTAACCCCTAAACCACCACTCACGTAGCCCACCACAACCTATATTAAATTTATTAACCCCTAATCTGCCCCCCCTACACCGTCGCCACCTATAATACATTTATTAACCCCTATCCTGCCCCCCACTACACCGCCGCCACTGTAATAAAATTATTAACCCCTAAACCTAAGTCTAACACTAACCCTAACACCCCCCTAACTTAAATATTAATTAAATAAATGTAAATAATATTTCTATTATGAACTAAATTAATCCTATTTAAAACTAAATACTTACCTTTAAAATAAACCCTAATATAGCTACAATATAAATAATAATTATATTGTAGCTATTTTAGGATTATTTTTATTTTACAGGCATCTTTCAATTTATTTTAACTAGGTACAATAGCTATTAAATAGTTATTAACTATTTAATAGCTACCTAGCTAAAATAAAGAGAAATTTACCTGTAAAATAAAAATAAATCCTAAGATAGCTACAATATAATTATTATTTATATTGTAGCTATATTAGGGTTTATTTTAAAGGTAAGTATTTAGTTTTAAATAGGATTAATTTAGTTCATAATAGAAATATTATTTAGATTTATTTAATTAATATTTAAGTTAGGGGGGTGTTAGGGTTAGTGTTAGACTTAGGTTTAGGGGTTGATAAATTTATTACAGTGGCGGCAGTGTAGTGGGGGGCAGGATAGGGGTTAATAAATTTATTATAGGTGGCGACGGTGTAGGGGGGCAGATTAGGGGTTAATAAATTTAATATAGGTTGCGGCAGGGTCCGGGTGCGGCGGTTTAGGGGTTAAACTATTTATTTAGTTGCGGCGAGGTGCGGGATCAGCAAGATAGGGGTTAATAACTTTATTATAGAGGGCGACGGTATAGGGGGGGCAGGATAGGGGTTAATAGGTATAATGTAGGTGGCAGCGGTGTCCGGGAGCGGCGGTTTAGGGGTTAATACATTTATCATAGTTGTGGCAGGGTCTAGGAGCGTCGGTTTAGGGGTTAATACATTTATCAGAGTTGCGGCAGGGTCTTGGAGCGGCGGTTTAGGGGTTAATACATTTATCAGAGTTGCGGCAGGGTCTAGGAGCGGCGGTTTAGGGGTTAATACATTTATAAGAGTTGCGGCAGGGTCTAGGAGTGGCGGTTTAGGGGTTAGTAACTTTATTTAGTTGCGGGGGGCTCCGGGGGCGCCGGTATAGGGGGTAGAACAGTGTAGATAGTGTGGGTGCTTAGTGACAGGCTAGCAATAAAGCTGGAAAAAAGCCGAAGAGCAGCGAGATCGGATGAGTGATAACTCTCACAGTCCGCTGCTCATCGCCCCGTACTTGGTGCACGGCTTTTTAACAGCTTTATTTGAAAACTTAGGCAAAATTTTTCAGGTCCGCGGCGGTGATGTGAGGCGAGCTTAGGCGGGCGTATTGGCCCGGCGAAGGCAGGAAAGTTGACACGTTGATAACTACCCCCCTCTATGTGAAAATGGCTTAATGTACCTTAATGAGTAAAAAGGTGCCCAAATGTTAATCAATTGCCGCATAAATTTACACAACCCAAGTTTTTTACTATCCAAGACTATTCTAGAAGTTTCATGGATTTTGGTTTCCAACAAGGCAAATGAGTGACATTAAGCTTGTTTTTTTGGGAGCTTAATGTGGCTTAACGTACAAAAAAGAACTTAGATGTTAACCAATTTCCCCCAAACTTCCCACAATACAATAATCTATCTATTCAATTATATTCTGAAAATTTCAGGACATTTGGTAAAACATACCAAAAGTTATTCACATTTAACTCATTTTTACAATCCCAAAACATTTAAGGTGAACAGCTTAATGTAAAACGAGCTTAATGTATCAAAATGTGCCTAGATATCAATCAATTGCCTTGAAACTTGGCACAAATTCAGTTTTTCACTATCCAAGTCTATCCTAGAGGTTTCATGGATTTTGGTTTCCTACAAGGCAAATTAGTGACATTAAGCTTGTTTTTTTCGGGAGCTTAATGTGGCTAAACATACAAAAAAGGATTTAGATGTTATCGAACTTCCCTCAAACTTCACACAAAAATCCATGAAACTTCTAGGATAGGCTTGGGTAGTGAAACACTGAGATTGTGCCAAGTTTCAAGGCAATTGATTGATGTTTAAGCAAATTTTTGTACATTAAGCTCTTTTTACGTTAAGCCGTTCATATAAAATGTTTTAAGATTATAAAAAAAAATAGTTAAATGTGAATTTCTTTTGGTATGTTTTACAAATTGTCTTGAAATTATCAGAATATGTTTGAATAGATAGATAAATGTATTGTGGGAAGTTTGGGGAAAATTGGTTAACATCTTAGTTAAATTTTGTACGTTAAGCCACATTAAGCTCCCCAAAAAACAAGCTTAATGTCACCCATTTGAATTGTGGGGCACCAAAATCCATGAAACTTCTAAGATATGCTTGGATAGTGGAAATCTTCGGTTGTGCAACATCATGTAGCACTTGGTAAACATTTGGGCACTTTTTTACTTATTAAGCTAAATTAAGCCTTTTTCACATTAAATGTTTTAGGATGTCCCGTTTTTATTTATTTATTTTAAAAACAGGAGCAAAAAACAAATGGCTAGATTATGAGTTGTGCGTTAGGGTAAAAAAGCAGCGTTAAGAGGTCCTAACGCTGATTTTTTATGCCTGCTGGTATTACGAGTCTTGAAGGTTTAGGGTGACCGTACACTTCTTTGGCCGTACCGCAAAACGACTTACGTAAACTTTGTAAAGTCTTTTTTCTATGGGACTTCCATAGCGCCAGTATTTTGAATCTGTCCTGGGAGGCCAAAAAGTGAATGGTACACCCTACCCCGTCAAGAGTCCTAATGCATTTAAAAGTCAGTAGTTAAGAGTTTTATGGTACAACGCCGTAACATAAAACTCATAGCTAAAGTGCTAAAAAGTACACTAACATCCATAAACTACCTATTAACCCCTAAACCGAGGCCCTCTGGCATCGCAAACACTAAAATACATTTTTTAACCCCTAATCTGCTGCTCTGGACACCGCCGCAACCTACATTATATTAATGAACCCCTAATCTGCTGCCCCCAACATCGCCGACACCTACATTATATTTATTAACCCCTAATTTGCCGCCCCCAATGTCGCCGCCACCTACCTACACTTATCAACCCCTAATCTGCCGCCTCCAACGTCGCCACTACTATATTAAAGTTATTAACCCCTTAATCTAAGTCTAACCCTTACCCTAACACCCCCTAACTTAAATATAATTTAAGTCTAAATAAAATTCCTATCATTAAATAAATTATTCCTATTTAAAACTAAATACTTACCTGTAAAATAAACCCTAAGCTAGCTACAATATAACTAATAGTTACATTGTATCTATCTTAGGGTTTATTTTTATTTTACAGGCAACTTTGTATTTATTTTAACTAGGTAGAATAGTTACTAAATAGTTATTAACTATTTAATAACTACCTAGCTAAAATAAATACAAAAGTACCTGTAAAATAAAACCTAACCTAAGTAACAATAACACCTAGCCTTACACTATAATTAAATATATTAACTAAATTAACAACAATTAAATCAATTAAATTAAATTATTTAAAGTACAACAACAACAAAAACACTAAATTACAGATTTAAACTGATTACACCTAATCTAATAGCCCTATCAAAATAAAAAGAATCCCCCCCAAAATTAAAAAACCCTACCCTTAACTAAACTACCAATAGCCAAACAACCCCCCAACAGTAAAACCCACCACCCACACAACCAACCTCCCAAATAAAATACTAACTAAAAAAACCTAAGCTCCCCATTGCCCTGAAAAGGGCATTTGGATGGGCATTGCCCTTAAAAGGGCAGTTAGCTCTTTTGCAAGCCCAAAGTCCCTAACCTAAAAATAAAACCCACCCTTGAAAAACCTAACACTAACTCCCTGAAGATCGACTTACCGGGAGAAGCCTTCATCCAAGCCGGGCTGAAGTCCTCAACGAAGCCGGGAGAAGTCATCATCCAAGCCGGGAGATGTGGTCCTCCAGACGGGCAGAAGTCTTCATCCAGACGGCATCTTCTATCTTCATCCATCCGGCACGGAGCGGGTCCATCTTCAAGACATCCGACGCGGAGCATCCTCTTCTTTCCGACGACTAACGATGAATGAAGGTTCCTTTAAATTACATCATCCAAGATGGCGTCCCTTAGATTCCGAATGGCTTATAGAATTCTATCAGCCAATCGGAATTAAGGTAGAAAAAAATCCTGTTCCAATCAGCCAATAGAATGCGAGCTCATTGAACTTCAATTCTATTGGCTGATTGCATCAGCCAATAGGATTTTTTCTACCTTAATTCCAATTGGCTGATAGAATTCTATCAGCCAATCGGAACTTAAGGGATGCCATCTTGGATGACATCACTTAAAGGTACCTTCATTCAGCTTTAGTTGTTGGATGACAAGGATACTCCGCGTCGGATGTCTTGAAGATGGACCTGCTCCACACCGGATGAATGAAGATAGAAGATGCCGTCTGGATGAAGACTTCTGCCCGTCTGGAGGACCACTTCGCCCGACTTGGATGAAGACTTCTCCTGGCTTCGTTGAGGACTTCGGCCCGGATTGGATGAAGACTTCTCCTGGTAAGTCGATCTTCAGGGGGTTAGTGTTAGTTTTTTTTAAGGGTGTATTGGGTGGGTTTTATTTTTAGGTTAGGGACTTTGGGCTGCAAAAGAGCTAAATGCCCTTTTAAGGGCAATGCCCATCCAAATGCCCTTTTCAGGGAAATGGGGAGCTTAGGTTCTTTTAGATAGTATTTTATTTGGGGGGTTGGTTGTTTGGGTGGTGGGTTTTACTGTTGGGGGGGTTGTTTGTATTTTTTTTTTACAGGTAAAAGAGGTGATTACTTTGGGGCAATGCCCGGCAAAAGGCCCTTTTAAGGGCTATTGGTAGTTTAGTTTAGGCTAGGGGTTTTATTTATTTGGGGGGGGGGGCTTTTTAATTTTAATAGGGCTATTAGATTAGGTGTAATTAGTTTAAATATCTGTAATTTGTTTATTATTTTCTGTAATTTAGTGTGTGTTTATTTAATTATAGTGTCGTGTTAGGTGTTATTGTAACTTAGGTTAGGTTTTATTTTACAGATACTTTTGTATTTATTTTAGCTAGGTAGTTAATAAATAGTTAATAACTATTTAATAACTATTCTACCTAGTTAAAATAAATACAAACTTGCCTGTAAAATAAAAATAAACCCTAGATTTAGAGTTCTGCGGCCAAAGGGGTGCGTTAGCTACGCGTGCTTTTTTTCCCCCGCACCTTTTAAATACTGCTGGTATTTAGAGTTCACAGAATGGCTGGGTTTTCAGTGCGTTAGGCTCCAAAAAGGGAGCGTAGAGCATAATTTAACACCACTGCAACTCTCGATACCAGCGGTGCTTACGGACGCGGCCAGCTTCAAAAACGTGCTTGTGCACGATTCCCCCATAGAAAACAATGGGACTGTTTGAGCTAAAAAAAAACCTAACACCTGCAAAAAAGACGCGTTCAGCTCCTAACGCAGCCCCATTGTTTCCTATGGGGAACCACTTCCTACGTCTGCACCTAACACTCTAACATGTACCCCGAGTCTAAACACCCCTAACTTTACACTTATTAACCCCTAATCTATCGCTGACACTTGCATATTTTTTTTAACCCCTAATCTGCCGCTCCGTAAACCGCCGCTACTTACATTATCCCTATGTACCCCTAATCTGCTGCCCCTAACACCGCCGACCCCTATATTATATTTATTAACCCCTAATCTGCCCCCCTCAATATCGCCTCCACCTGCCTACACTTATTAACCCCTAATCTACCGAGCGGACCGCACCGCTACTATAATAAAGTTATTAACCCCTAATCCGCCTCACTCCCGCCTCAATAACCCTATAATAAATAGTATTAACCCCTAATCTGCCCTCCCTAACATCGCCGACACCTAACTTCAATTATTAACCCCTAATCTGCCGACCGGAGCTCACCGCTACTGTAATAAATGGATTAACCCCTAAAGCTAAGTCTAACCCTAACACTAACACCCCCCTAAGTTAAATATAATTTAAATCTAACGAAATAAATTAACTCTTATTAAATAAATTATTCCTATTTAAAGCTAAATACTTACCTGTAAAATAAACCCTAATAAAGCTACAATATAAATTATATTTATATTGTAGCTATTTTAGGATTAATATTTATTTTACAGGTAACTTTGTATTTATTTTAACCAGGTACAATAGCTATTAAATAGTTAAGAACTATTTAATAGCTAAAATAGTTAAAATAATTACAAAATTACCTGTAAAATAAATCCTAACCTAAGTTACAATTAAACCTAACACTACACGATCAATAAATTAATTAAATAAAATACCTACAATTATCTACAATTAAACCTAACACTACACTATCAATAAATTAATTAAATACAATATCTACAAATAAATACAATGAAATAAACTAACTAAAGTACAAAAAATAAAAAAGAACTAAGTTACAAACATTAGAAAAATATTACAACAATTTTAAACTAATTACACCTACTCTAAGCCCCCTAATAAAATAACAAAGACCCCCAAAATAAAAAAATGCCCTACCCTATTCTATATTAAAAAAGTTCAAAGCTCTTTTACCTTACCAGACCTGAACAGGGCCCTTTGCGGGGCATGCCCCAAAGAATTCAGCTCTTTTGCCTGTAAAAAAAACACATACAATACCCCCCCCAACATTACAACCCACCACCCACATACCCCTATCTAACCCAAACCCCCCTTAAATAAACCTAACACTAAGCCCCTGAAGATCTTTCTACCTTATCTTTCACCTTAGGGGTACATAAGTATAACGTAGGTGGCGGTCGGCAGATTAGGGGTTAAAAAAATTTAATCGAGTGGCGGCAATGTGGGGGGACCTCGGTTTAGGGGTACATAGGTAGTTTATGGGTGTTAGTGTACTTTAGAGCACAGTAGTTAAGAGCTTTATAAACCGGCGTTAGCCCAGAAAGCTCTTAACTACTGACTTTTTTCTGCGGCTGGAGTTTTGTCGTTAGATTTCTAACGCTCACTTCAGACACGACTCTAAATACCGGCGTTAGAAAGATCCCATTGAAAAGATAGGATACACAAATGACGTAAGGGGATCTGCGGTATGGAAAAGTCGCGGTTGGAAAGTAAGCGTTAGACCCTTTAATGACTGACTCTAAATACCGGCGGTAGCCCAAAACCAGCGTTAGGAGCCTCTAACGCTGGTTTTGAGGGCTACCGCCCAACTCTAAATCTAGGCCTAAGATAGCTAAAATGTAACTATTAGTTATATTGTAGCTATCTTAGGGTTTATTTTACAGGTAAGTATTTAGTTTTAAATAGGAATAATTTAGTTAATGATAGTAATATTTATTTATATTTATTTAAATTATATTTAAGTTAGGGGGGTGTTAGGGTTAGGGTTAGACTTAGGTTTAGGGGTTAATACATTTAATATTGTGGCGGTCATGTTGAGGGTGGCAGTTTAGGGGTTAATAAATGTAGGTAGGTTGCAGCGACATTGGGGGCGGCAGATTAGGGGTTAATAAATAGTATGTAGTTATCAGCGATGTTGGGAGCAGCAGATTAGGGGTTAATAAGTATAATGTAGGTGGCGGCGGTGTCCGGGCGGCAGATTAGGTGTTAATAATTATAATGTAGGTGTCGGCGATGTCGGTGGTGGCAGATTAGGGTTAATAAGTGTAAGATTAGGGGTGTTTAGACTTGGGGTTCATGTTAGGGTGTTAGGTGTAGACATAAATTTTATTTCCCCATAGGAATCAATGGGGCTGCATTAAGGAGTTTTACGCTGCTTTTTTGCAGGTGTTAGACTTTTTCTCAGCCTGCTCTCCCCGTTGACTCCTATGGGGAAATCATGCACAAGCACGTACGACCAGCTCACCGTTGACTTAAGCAGCGCTGGTATTGGAGTGCGGTAATGAGCAAAATTTTGCTCAACGCTCACTTCTTGTCTTTTAACTATGGTTTTCTGAAAACTCGTAATACTAGCGCTGTAGGTAAGTGAGCGGTGAGGGAAAACTGCTCATTAGCACCGCACAGCCTCTAACGCAAAACTCGTAATCTAGGTGAATGGAAACTGTCTGCCAGTACCTAACATGGGGGCTATTAGGTAGAGGGGGAGGGTTAAAGAGCTGTTTGGGGGGGGGGGGGGCAGGGAGGTTGGGAGGTAAGAGGGGATACTACCCAGCAGAAAATGTATAATTCTTTTTTTTTATATATCCTGGCAGACTTACTGCCAGTACTTAAGATGGGGGTGACATGGGGGTGACCTTTGGGGGGTGGGGGAGGGAAGAGAGCTGTTTGAGAGGGGTCAGTGAGGGATCAGGGGGTGGTATGTGTCAGGTGGGAGGCTGATCTCTACACTAAAACTAAAGCTAAAACTAACGCTACAAGCTACATAATTAACCCTTTCACTGCCGGGCATAATAGAAGTGTGGTGCGCAGCGGCATTTAGCGGCATTTACATCCATTTGTGCGATAATTGCACTAGCTGTTTGTAAATATTTTCAGTGAGAAAAATAAAGTTTGTGACAAAGTTACCGGTAATATTTTTTTTTATTTGATCTCATTTGGCGGTGAAATGGTGCCATGAAATATACCAAAATGGGCCTATATCAATACTTTGAGTTGTCTACTAAAAAACATATAAAAGGATTATTCAGGGATTCCTGACAGATATCAGTGTTACAATGTAACTATCGTTAATTTTGAAAAAAAAATGGTTTGGAAATAGCAAAATGCTACTTGTCCTTATTGCCTTATAACTTGCAAAAAAAAAGCAAAGAACAAGTAAATATTGGGTATTTATAAACTCAGGACCAAAATTTAGAAACTATTTAGCATGGGTGTTTTTTGGTGGTTGTAGATGTGTGTACATATATATTAATGTATTTATATGTGTGTATATGTATTTGCATAAATTCTTATATAATATATATATATGTGCATTGGAGCCCTTTGCTGTCATGTAGATGAAAACATGAAAAATCATATTTATGCAATATTCATATGTACTAAAGTGTCATACTGTATATTTACTGTAAATATTTCACATTCCAATAATCTTCATATAGAGGAATATGTATTTAGAATTTATAAACATTTATTCCTATATATTATTATTATTATCATTTCTTTGT